>NW_026114610.1:2315358-2393650 GCF_025201925.1 Gopherus flavomarginatus
AAAGCCACCTCTACCCCTCTGGAAGATGAGGACAGGAAGCAGAAGTACAAGAGGGGGCCCTGCAGCTCAGTTGGGCTGGAGCTGTCGAAGGAGACAGACGCTTATCACCCGCTGCCAGAGTGGGACACTGAGGACCCACTAGGGCTGCCACCAGAGGACTGGCCAAAGCTCCCAGGATCACCAGCCAGTCAAGGTGCCAATGAGCTGATGGGGCTGCCACAGACCACCGATCCCTGGGGAAATGGAGGCCAGAGGTACCAAACCTTGGGGATTGTAGGAAGTAGCCCAGGGAAATTAGACCATCGTCTGGCTGAGTGTTGGCCTGACACTAAGTAAGGGTGTGGTGGTGGACCCCTCCTGATCCAGTGGCAGATTACACTGCCACTGTTAGGACCAGGGTCCGGGACCCAGTGGAGTCAGGTGGGCCAGGGTCCCCCTACCTCCTGCCATCCCACCTTTGGCCAGGAGGCCTGTGTTGGTCGACTGGCCGCCAAGCAAGGATGCTAGACTGTTTGGTGCTTGACCTGGGCAACGCCCCTAATTGTTTGCTACCCCACCCTGTCTGAGGGCCTGGGCTTGGAGACTTTGCAGCTCTGTCCTGAGACAGACCAGGAGGAACGGCCACACACGCTCACACAGCCTTTTGAGTATTTGAAGATCGCTGATTAACTCATTTCCAAACTAAACACATCCACTTCTATCAGCCTTTGCTCACTGGTTTGTGTTCCATCCCTTTGATCATCTTTGTCATTTGCCTCTGGATTCTTTCCAGTTTCTCTACATCCTGTCTAGTCACTGGTGACCAAAACTGGATGCAGGACTCCCCCGAGGCCTAACCAGTGCTGAGTAGAGCAGTACTATCACCACCTGTGATTTGCATGCTATGTTTCTCTTAATGCATTTGCTTCTTTTTGCATTACCATCACGCTGTTGACTTCATGTTGAGGCTGTGATCCACCACAACTTCCAGATCCTTCTCAGATGTGCTGCTGCCATGCCAGTTATCTCCCAGTCAGGATTTGTGCACTGGGTTTTTCTTCTCGAAGTGTAGCACCTTACACTTGTCTTTGTTGAATGTCATTGACGTCTATAGCCCAGGTCACCAATTTATCACAATCTCTTTCAAGTTTTGCTCTATCCTCCAAAGTGTTGACAACCGCCCACCCAGCTTAGTGTCATCTGCAAATTTGATCAGTATGCTCTCTATTCCTACATCCAGGTCGTTAATGAAGATGTTAAATAGCAACAGACACAAAACAGATCCCTGTGAAACCCCATTTGAGAAATCCCTGCAATGTGACCTCATTCCAATAATAGTTATTCTTTGTTTGCGGTTGTGTAACCAATTATATATCCACTTAATGGGAGTTCTGTTGAGCCCGCATTTCTCCAGCTTACTCATGGGACTGTGTCAAAAGCCCTTCTGAAGTCCAGGTCCATTTTAGCCACCAAACCAGTTGCCCTATCAAAGAAGGATATCAGGCTGGTTTGTCATGCTATGTTCCTAGTAAATCCATGCTGGCTGCTATCGGTTACCCCTTCATCCTCTGGGTATTCGCAAATTGAATGTTTTATACATTGCTCTAGTAGCTTCCCTGGTACTGAGGTCAGGCTGACTAGGCTCCAGCTTCTCCTTTTTCCCCTTTGTGAAGATGGGCACTATGTTAACCCTTCTCCAGTCTTCTGGGACCCCTTCTGTCATCTGAGTTTGCAAATATTGCCAGAGGCTCTGAGATTTCATCAGCAAATTCTAGGCTGAACAGCAAGAAAGGAGATGGGGGGCTGGCTTGGGGGATTAAGAGCTCTGTTATCAACATTTGATGAGCTGTTGAGCTTGAGTTGATGGCTAGCCATCCATGAGGAGTCATCAGAGAGAGGCGGAGATTTCAGTTTGGACAGAGGAAGACAGGTCTGGAGTAGAGCAGTAGATCTGTGATTCATCAGCATACGGCCAGTAGCTGAATTTGTATTTGGGGGTGAGATTTCCCAGAGATAAAGTACAGAGGAAGTGACCAAGGACTGAGCCCTGTAGAACCCCCACAGAAAAATGGAGTGGGAGTAAGGACGATCTTCCTAAGGACACGCTGAAGTAATGGTTACAGAGGTAGGAGGAGAACCAGGAAGCAGACAAGATGTCAAGACGACGACCATGGTCAGTGGTATTAAAGGCGGCTGACGGGTCAAGAAGAATAAGGGTGGAGCATTGGTTCTGAGCTTTGCTTAGGGAGAGGTCATTAGAGACTATGGCAAAAGCATTCTCAGTGGAAGGCCCCAAATCTCTGCCTCCCTGACACCTTCCCTTCCCACTGCCACGAGATCCTTCCTGCTCCTTGGACCAAACACTCCCCATCCTCTTCCCACTATCCTCAGTCTTTTCCACTTCCAAGTATCCCACATCTCCTACCCAATACGCCCCACTCCAACAGCACCACTGCTGGGACCTCCATCACCTTTCTCCATTCCCAAGCTCCCACTCCCCCAAACTACCACACTCCCTGTTCCCAGGAGATTCTGTCTCTGATTCCTCACCTCTGCTTCCTTCCATGGTAACCATCCCTCCCTGATTCCCTGTAGTCTTCCACATACCTATCCCTTTCCTCCCACTACACTCAGCCTTCCCTACCTTGTGGCACCCCACAAGCACTAGCTCCCATCATCTACTCCACTCCCACTGCTCCCTGCTCTCCTTTCCCCTACCCGCCAAGAACTCCTGAATAGGAACCTCACACTGCTCTCATAGTCATTGGTTGGTTGGTTGGGTCAAGAGGACATGCTGTGGCCACTGCCTCTGAGCTACACCCATTCATCTGAGTCGGAGCCGTACCACTGTTTACTTTCAGACTAGGTGTATTGTGCATTTTGTTTGCATTCTGAAGGAGTTCCTCTTAGACATTTCCCCTGATTAAAATATTGCTCTCAGCCCTGAAATTTTGGAAAGTGTTTTAAAATCCACTCTGGCCTCTTCTGAGCTGCAAAGTTTTGTCAGCATAGCTCTGTTTGTTAGGGATGCAAAAGAACACATCCTTAATTGATATAATTATGCTGGAAAACTCTCTCATGCAGACCATACACATCACCCCTAAAATGCAACCTTAATTCTGCCCCTGGCCCTGCAGCTGGTACTAGCCACTAGGAATGGCTCAGTAAGTCTGGTGCAAAGGTTAACAAACTAACAAAGGAAGTGGAGGTTTCTCCATTTCTTGAAGTCTTCAAGTCGCAGTGGATGCCTTTCTGGGGGCGGATTGAGTCCAACACAAGGTATTCAGCTCAGTACAGCAGTAACTGGATGAAATTCTATGACCTGGTTTTACAGGAGGTCAGATTAGATGACCTTATAGTCCTTTCTAGCCATAAAATCTATGATTCCAATATAGCTATGAAGGACTAAGAACGTGCCATTGTTTGTGTTGTGTTCACAGATGGGAATCCCAGCATTTCTCCACATCCTCCAGCCGTGTGCACTGGGTCAGCTGTAGCTGTAACTGGATGGTGAAGGGAGGAGTTGGAGCAGCTTGGCAGAGGTGTGACTGTGATATGAAGGGAGGTGCACAGGAACCTTGAGAGACCTAGTCTGCCCCATTTCAATGCACTCAGTGGGCTGTTGCTGAGACAGGGCAGAGCAGAGGAGGCATTGTGGGGGTGGCGTGAACCTTAACTCTTCATTTCCCCTTCTAAAAACGGAGGGGATGGGAATCCTTACCCAGCGAGGTCACATTCTCATAGTTCTCCTGCATGACGTCTCTGCAGAGGGCTCTTTGACGGGGGTCCAGCAGAGCCCACTCTTCCCTGGTGAAATACACAGCCACCTCCTCGAAGGTCACCGGCCCCTGAAAGAGCAAGAGCCCTCCACTCACAACCTGCTGCCCCACTCACAGCCCCACTATTCATGGGGGAGAGGAGCCAATCAAATGGAAGCTCTGAGACAGAGACAGTCAGCAGGGTCCCACCCCCACCCTGCTCAGAGCAGCCAGGAGGCAAAACAGGAGGGGAGATAGAGATCCCCTCACCCCCCCAGCAGACAGAGGGGGAAGGGTCTTCTCATCCATCACACACCTACAAGCCAGAGGCTGATGCGGGGGATGGGGCCCCCAGCAGGCTCCAGGGTCAGCTCCCCAGTAGGAATCCCAACAGATTTCCCATTGCCGGCAGCTGGAAGGAAGGGGAGGGGTTATCTACTCTAAGCCCCAGTGGTGGGTCACCTCCCACCCCTCCTTCCAATCTCCTAGCAGCCTCTGGCCAGTAGGTTCATGTTCTTGCACTGGGAATCTGATATGTTTTCCCCAGAGCTGTCCAGGGTTCCCCCACCAGCCCCATTCCACAAATAGGGTAATTTCCTCCCCCAAACCCCATGGGTCTGTTCCTAGAATCCAGGACTTGGGTTAAACAATTCCCAGCAAGTTTGTCACATGCCTTGTCCCCCTCCCTTTCTCCAACCTGAGTATTTCCTGCCCCCATCCCACCTCCACACTGAGCTTCCCCAAAGATCCCAGCCCTCAGTATTTCCTGCCCCTCCCCCTCCAGCAAGAACCCACTAGCCACCCAGCAATAATCCCTACTTGGACTGGCTCCACTACAGCCAGTTCCCTTCCCTGTCCCGTGGGAGGCTGGGACAATCTGGAGCCAAAGATGGGCGTTACTCTGCCGCCTGTCAGGGTGAGAAGGGTGACAGAGAAGATTTCAGAAGGACCTTTAGTTCTTGTCACATCATGATCTTCCCTGGCCCTTTCCCTGCACAAGATGTTTCTGACTCACATGCTGGGAAAACATTCCATCACTTTATCACAGCCCAGACCCGGCCCTTCCCACCAGTGCTAAACCCACTGCGCTAGTTTTAAAACCCTGAGGGCAACTCCCCCAACGGTGGGGAGCAGGCGGAGGCAGGGACAGGACAAAGTCTGCCCAGTGTAGGTGCAGTAAATTAAATGAAGTTTGCTGGTGATAGCTGGAAGTCTTGGTCAATAGAGACAAATAGTGGACCATGAAGTGGGGCTCACTTCCATTTTATGTATTATGTTCCTCACCCTCATGCTTCAGAGTTTCACCCATAACTGCTAGGGGTCAGGAAGGGATTTTTCCCCCCTATATATTTTTGGAGGGTTCTTTTATCTCTTTCCTCTGAAGCTTCAGGAACAGCCAGAGAAGAAGACAGGATATTGGGCAGGGTGAATCTCTCTCTCTCTCTCTCTCTCTCTCTTTGTGCTCCCATGCTCAGAGTCTAACTGATCATTATAGGTGGGATGGGGAAGAAATTTCCCCCTTGGGTCAGGTTGTAGGTGATCTGGGGGTTTTTCCATCTTCCTCTACAGCGTGGGGCACTCACTAGGATCACCCAGAAATCTCTCACTTAATCATTTCCCTGCACTGCAGGGATCTGGGGCACTGGGGCACCTCGGTCCCTCCTATTCTCTGCCTGGGGCATATAACAGTCTAGTCTCCTCTGGGCTGCAAGACTTTGGTCTCACTCCAGCTGTTGAGTTTAGTGGGCGGGAACTGGGGGGTGTTGGCAGCCAGTGCTAGACAGGAGGTCAGACCAGATGATCCAGTGGTCCCTTCTGGCCTTAGACTTTATGACTCTGTCATAAACAGATAGTTAAGGGTTAACAGAACAGGAGTACTTCATGTCTCTTTTGCCTGTAAAGGGTTAACAAGTTCAGTGAGCCTGGCTGTCACCTGACCAGAGGACCAATCAGGGGACAGAATACTTTCAAATCTTGAGGGACGGAAGTTTTTGTGTGTGCTGTTAGTGTTTGGTTGTTGTTCTCTCTGGGTTCTGAGAGTGACCAGACGAGCAACCAGGTTTCTCTCCAATCTCCCTGATACAGTCTCTTATATGTGCTCTGAATAGTAAGTACTAGGTAGATAAGGCGAGTTAGGCTTATGTTTGTTTTCTTTATTTGCAAATGTGTATTTGGCTGGAAGGAGTTCAAATTTGTATTTTGCTGAACGGATTTTAATTTGTACTTGTATACTTAGGCTGGGAGGGTATTCCCAGTGTCTATAGCTGAAAGACCCTGTAACATATTCCATCTTAAATTTACAAAGATAATTTTTACTGTTTTTCTTTCTTTAATTAAAAGCTTTTCTTGTTGAAGAACCTGATTGTTTTTTTATTCTGGTGGGAGACCCCAGGGGATGGGGTCTGGATTCACCAGGGAATTGGTACGGAGAAAGGAGGGAAGGGGGAAAGAAAGGTTAATTTCTCTCTGTGTTAGGATTTCTCTCTCTCTCAGGGAGAGTCTGGGAGGGGGAGAGAGAAGAAGGGGGGAAGGTGAATTTTCCTCTCTGTTTTAAGATTCAAGGAGTTTGAATCACAGTGATCTTCCAGGGTAATCCAGGGAGGGGAAGCCTGGGAAAGGCAACGGTGAGGGAAAGGGTTTACTTTCCTTGTGTTAAGATCCAGAGGGACTGGGTTTTGGGGGGTCCCCGGGCAAGGTTTTGGGGGGACCAGAGTGTACCAGGCACTGGAATTCCTGGTTGGTGGCAGCGCTACAAGTACTAAGCTGGTAATTGAGCTTAGAGGAATTCATGCTGGTACCCCATCTTTTGGACGCTAAGCTTCAGAGTGGGGATTTATACCATGACAGACTCTATGACTGGATGTGCGCAGGTTTGGGAGCTTGTGAACTTCCAACCTCCCACTTATTTCTCCTTCATTTTCTGTCTTCTCTTTCCCCCACTCCCCTCCCTCTGCCTGGGAGACTTAGTGACCAACGATCCCTGGGTTCCTTTGTTCTCCTGCGATCGCTGACCGCACTCAATGCCGGTTTGCATCAAAACTTTCTGCTTCGTCCCCATTTCTACTAACCACCGCAGGGCTTTCAGTCTCGCTGGCTGGGATACAGGCAATGAAAGGGTTACTGTGCACAGCTGCAAACTGCCTCATTTCACAGCTGAGATAAGTAAGTAAGCACCACTTATTGGAAGCCAAATCTTTTCTGACCCCTGAACATTTACTATAAAAGTAAGAATACAACATGTATCCGTGCTGAGTCTATATATAACTTGTATATTTCAAGAGGCTGACAGAGAACACTGGTCACAATGAACAGGGGAGTGCAGGAGTGGGGGAGTGAGATTTTCTTTGCTTTAGATCATAATGAAATACTCAACATCTCAGAGCCTCCTGACTGCCTTTCCTGAGCCCCCGGGGGTCACAAACCACCAGCTGAGAAACACAAGCCTAGAGCATTCTTTTGTATCAGCATTGACTACGCATGGGAAGAGAGTGCTACATGGTACCCGGACAAAGCGTGAATGAGCCCAGTGCAATGGCATACATGGACCAACCCTGGGAACTGTTAATTCCAGTAACACCCACGTTTTGAACACTCTGCCTTACTTCACTGTAAAAAGACAACAAAAGTTCATAAGATCTTACAATACCCTATAGCAACAAGTTGATGAAAAGTAGGTTAAATTCTTTTCAGCCATGAATGCCATGCACAGGTGCAAGACAACCAACTACAGAAAATTAAATTAGTCCAAACAAAAGGGGGCTAATGATGTAGTTCAGGGCCAGTACTAAGCCCTCTGCTTGGTAAACAAGAAAATGTGGCAACAAAGTTACCTAGGCCAAATTTGGCCTTAGGGACATGGATTTAATTGGTAAACAAAATAATAAAAAATTAACTATGCCACCTACTTTTATTCCTTTTGGGACTTTTAAAAAGCAATGGGGTGGGGGGAGAAAATCATCTCCCACCTCACCCCTGACATGGCAACACTGCTACTAAACTGATAACAGTTCCTTTCTGAGAGGCTTTGTTTTCATTATATTTTAATTTGTGTTCCCTTCTCTTTCTCCTCATGATGCACGTTCATTAATTTGCACTTCATTTAGACCATAGTTCTATCCTGTTTCTCAGAAAGGCTCTAAGGGCTTATCAGTTAAAATATGTTCCAAAGGGACCCATTGCTCCCGTGATTAGTGACTTTCTTAAAGTCTCTCAGTGCTTGTAAGTTAAACTAGTTTTCTAAAAAGAGCCTCTTTTTAAGAGCAGGATTAGTAATGAAACTTACCCTCTTTCCCACAAGCCACTGCCTCTGTGCCTTTACTGTCTGGTACAACACCTTCAAATAATTCTGCTGAGGATGTTTCCCAGAAATTAATTATCATCGGGATGGCTAGAAATGTATTGGGAGAAAAAAAATTAAGATTCTATCTTAAATGAATAAAATCATTCCAAGAAATATAAATTAATGTAAGGCATAATGTAAGCATAAAAAAAAAGGTTAGAGCAAAAAGTTAATTAAAAGAACCAAACAAACGTTGCATTCTTAAAGTAGTGCAGGTTATGCCAATAGTTATATATGTATTGAATTGCTGTTTTAACCAAATTAGATGCTAATAGCTGTTTTATTTATTTAAAGTGTAAAAATCAGCTACAACCTGTCTCACAAGAGGTAAATAGTGCACTAAAATAATTATAGGTTAAAAATGTGAATACATTACCAATTTAGAGTCACAACAAAAAAAGTCTGTATTTTTTTTAAAAACTCTAACTATACTAACAAACTTTCAAATAAATATGTTTAAAAAAACCTCAGTCTTTGTATTTTTTTTCAAAAAGTGTCAAGCAACCACTCAAACACAGGAAAAGTTGTCAAAGACCTTAGTGGTCTTTAAAAAAAAGCTTTGAAATCAGACTATGTAAACTTAATTAAAAACACTATTAATATTACTGCAATTAAAACTGCAAAATAAAATTCTTAAATTTAATGTAGTGTTAAAAATGCAATAATTAAAGAAAGCAAAGGCAAAAAAATGAGTACTAAAAAAAACTGCAAAACACTTTAAATGCTTATGTAATATTGTTGAGCTAAAATATTTAAGAGACAAGTCAGTTGAAAATATAGTGGTGCAAGAAGAAAGTAACATCCCTTCCCATTGTTACACAGCTTCCAGGTGCTGGAGGCTGTGATTCCCTGTCGTTAATATGGTTATTGGTCTGAAATCTCCCCATGGCCAGTCAGAGACAGACACGTACCTGTGTTGCTCCCCAGCCCCCGTCGCAGCGTCTCTAGGGGAAGGAGAAGATGGGAGAGGTGAGAATTCAGGCCCTCGCATTCATGGAGAAATCCCCATTGCTTATTAATGGAACTGCTGTTAACTACGAGATGGTGACAGAGATCAGAGGCCGATAGCCGCTGCAGACAGAGCCAGCCCCTCAGGGCTGCTCCATGGGGAAGGTTGACTTGCTGAGCTGGGCTGTGAGATGGAGCTGAGGATCAGTGACATCACTAGAGTCTCCAGCTCCTCCCAAGGGCCAGGGTCGCTCTAACCAGAGGAGACGCCACCCCCAGACTCCAATTCACCTTTGAATCTCAGCACCACCTCCTGCAGCATGGCACTTTTCAGAGAAAAATCACTGAGTCTCTTCTCCAGCTCCGCAAACGATGGCTCTAGCTTCCACAATGTCCTGTCCTCCCTGCTGGGGAAAGGAGGGGTGAGAAATAGGCCTCAGCCCCAGATCCTGAGCCCAGCAACCCCCAAACTCCAGGAAACCTGGATCTGAGCTTTGTAGCCTGAGATGGTCGTTGTCATGGTGAGTCACCTCAGCCCTGTGCTCCCCAGAGAGATGGGAAGTGGGGAGACACTAGAGCAAGGAACGGAGACATTGTTCAGGAGCTTTCTTAGGGATGCTCTGGTTCTGTGGGGGGCAGAGCCACCCCCTTACCTGGTTTACTGCAGTAACAAGGGCCACCAGCACTGGGATTATGTGGAAAGGGAGGAAACACAGACCAAAGAGTGGGCAGGTCCTACATGCTGACAGTGGCCACAGACCGAGCTCAGGTCTCCAGCAGAGAATGAACATGGGCCCTTAAACACCAAAACCCTGAAGCCCTTCCGCTGAAGCACTAACCCTGGGCTGTAAAGCTCATTTCGCAGAGAGGGCCAGATTGCCCTGTCCGTTACGGCCAGTGGCCAGGGCATCAGGTTAGAACTCTGTGCCCTGCTCCATTCACAGCAGAACATCCACTGCTCTCCATGGGACACCCATATACAAGGAACAAGGGGAGAATCTGCCCTTTGTATCAGAAAAAATTTTTACTTCTTAGTATTTTGCCAAGTCTTTCTCTGTCACACTCAGTGTCACTCGGGAGGAAAACAGCCCCTTCCCGGACACCCTGTAGGGCCCTGCTGGTTCTTCCCTTCCTTTCCCACCCTCCTTTCTCCATTTCTCTCTTGCTTCCTTGTCATTGTGTCTCTCCTCTGTTCTTCCCTCCCTACAGCAACCCCCTATTCCCACCCTGCAAAGGTTTCACTCCCGCCCTCTCCCTGATCCACCTGCTCAGGTGATCACCAGGGAACATTCAATGTTGACATCAAAGTGTCATCATTTCAGTTGACACCCCGATGACATTAACAGGAGACTGGAGAGTTCACGCTCTCAGAGCTACGGCTTCAGGCTGCTGGCAACCCCAGCAAGGCAACGCTGTCTCTGTTTACACTAGGGAGGTGCTCAGGGCCAGCAACTCACTTTAACAAATGTGAAAGCTGAGATTCTGCACCCTTGGAATACATGACGTGGCCACATCAGTCCAGGAGACGGGCCTGATCTGTCCCATCGGCCCTGTGTCTAGCAGCCCTGCTGTGACCTCATTAGCGATCGGACAGTAAATGGCTCTTCTCCTACCTGAGTCAGCCACTAGGGGAGACAGAATCACACGCTCCAAGGGCAGGGGGCAGCTTCCTATTCAGTGCAGTTATCAAACCTAACGGCCCATGAGGGCAGCAAAATGGAGCCCAGGACTTACCTGCCCCCAGTGCTCCCAACACCCTAAAGAGGGAGAGAAAGAGGAGGCTGTCAGTGGGGGGTTCCTGGGTGGGGAAGCCTCCTGCTCTGCAGGGGTCACTACTGAGGCCTTGGGAAGTAGGGGAATTTCAGGTTGACATTCCCAGAGCAGCTGCCCCCCTCACCAGGGACTTTCCCCTATGCAGCCCCAGCAATCCCTGTGGGCAGGTCACCACTGCAGGAATCTTCTCCTCAGGCACTTTACAGGCAGAAGATATTTCTCTGCATTGAGAATCAAATTTCACCCAGTGCTGAGAGATCCAGAAGACCCCTGGCCCCACTAAACCCATTAACCTGCAGTGCGAGGGGCCTTGGGCCTGGCTTGGGACCTCAGCATGGTGGTGGAGGGGATTCACCCTCCAAGTGCCAATGCAGAGAGTAATTTCCAGGAGAGAAGGTCTTGGGGCTGCAGCATCCAGGACTCCCAGGACCCATCCATGGCGCCGCTGCCAGATTCACTGTGTGACGTTGGGCAGGGCTCTGCCCCTCCCTCTGCCTCACTTTCCCCATTTGTCTCATAGGGATAATGCCCCTGACCCCACTCTGTAAAGTGCTTTGTGGTCTAGAGCTCAGAAGCGCCTATAGAAATGCTGCGTATGATCATTGCAATGACAGCCAGACCTGCAAGGGTTGGCTCAGCGGCTGCTGCCCCTTCTCTCCTCCCCTCTCGCTGAGCAGGGAAATCTCCCACGACAGGCTGCAGACGCCCTCATCCCTTCTCTGGACAATGGCTCTCTCTAGCTCTTCCAGCCGGGCCAGCAGATGCTGTTCCTGCTCCTCCAAACACCCTCGCAGCTCCTGCCACTCCCCGACGATCTTCTGCCTCTCGGCTGCCGTCTGTTTCTGCAACAGGGAGAGGGCGGCTCAGTAACAGGGGAACACAGAACATAAGAATAGCCAGACTGAATCAGACCAAACGTCCATCTAGCCCAGTACCCTGTCTTCTGACAGTGCCAATGCCAGGTGCCCCAGAGGGAATGAACAGAGCAGGGAATCATGAAGTGATCATCCCCTGCCGCCCATTCCCAGCTTCTGGCAAACAGAGGTTAGGGACACCATCCCTGCTCATCCTGGCTAATAGCCACTAATGGACCTATCTTCCATGCACTTCTCCAGTTCTTTTTAGAACCCTGTTAGTGTCTTGGCTTCACAACATCCTCTGGCAAGGAGTTCCACAGGTTGACTGTGCGTTTTGTGAAGAAATACTTCCTTTTCTTTGTTTTAAATCTGCTGCCTATTCATTTCGCTGAGTGACCCCTAGTTCTTGTGTTATGAGGCAGAAACAACACTTCCTTATTTACTTTCGCCACACAAGTCATGATTTTATAGACCTCTACCATATTCCCCTCCCCCCAACAGTAGTCTCTTTTCCAAGCTGAACAGTCTCAGGCTTTGTCTACACTGGCACATCTCTCCTGCTGACAAACAGCAGCTACGCTGTGTGCCTGTTAGCAGCACGGCTGTAGCGGCACAGACGTGTCGCTAAAAGCTGCGGCATGTAGCCATAGCCTCAGTCTTATTAATCTCTCCTCATACGGAAGCTGTTCTGGACCCTTCATCATTTTGTTGGCCTTCTCTGAGCCTTTTCCAATTCCAATGTATTTTTTTGAAATGAGGTGACCAGATCTGCACACAGTATTCAAGATGTGGAGGTACCATGGATTTATATAGAGGCAATAGGATATTTTCTGTTTTATTGTCTATCCCTTTCCTAATGATTCCCCACATTCTGTTTGCTTTTTTGACTGGCGCTGCACATTGAGTGGATGTTTCCAGAGAACTATCCACAGCGACTCCAAAATCTCTTTTTTGAGTGGTAACAGCTAATTTAGACCCCATCATTTTATGTCCATTTGATATTATCTTTTCCTATGTGCATTACTTTGCATTTATCAACACCGAAATTCATCTGCTCGGTAAATGGGGAACATCATAAATGCGCCTTGAGGAGGGTGGCAGAGTTATTTACCAGAACACAAGATCTCTTGCAGTGAGTGATGGGAAGTTCATTTATCCCAGGAAGGGAGGAGGGATCAGGGCCGGGGTGAGCTGTACATCACCAACAGGAGGGGCACTTCTCCCCAAAACCTCATCAACTTGCACTGAGACAAATCCTCCATCTCTGCAGCCCACAGTTCATCTCCTTCCTCCCCAACCCCCCAGGAGCTAGAAAGGATCCCTGGTCACTGTGACATCCAGACAGTCCGTGGGCAGGGACTCTGGCTAACACAGACTGACCCTCTCCTGCCCAGCAGCCCCCTGCATCCTAAGGGCATCATGTCACCCCCGTGTCTGACCCTGCAGGTTCCCTGGACTCCAGTGGGGATGGGTCCCTGGCTGAGGCTGGCAGGGTGGGCCCTGCATTCACCAGGTCATTCTTATGCCAGGCAAACCTCAGTGGCTGGGGTCTCTGGGCACCTACCAGCAGCTCCTCACTTTGTCGCTCCTCCTCGGCTTTAGCTGCTTCTCCCTCTTTTCCCAGAAGGGCCAGATACTTTTGTGGTACCTCCTGGAAGAAGCAGGGGAGGGAGGGTTAGAAACTGCTGCAAACCTCCCAGCTGCCAGATTTCAGGGCCCCTCTTGCCCTGCAGACGCCTGTGCAGGGTCCCTGGGACTCAGACTGAGAGGAGATGGTAAAACAGGGAGAAGCTTTTCCAGAGAAAACACAGGGCCCCAGGCTGCAGTGACAGGGCTGCAGCCCAACCCCCTGCTCCCCGGGGCCTCACCCACATCCCAAGCAGCCAACTTCAGACAGTCCCCCACTTTCCCCAGCTCCAATCCCCAAAGCTCCCGCGGAGCCATGTCTGAACATGGAGCCCCCCAACATCCCCATCCCCTAGTCCTGACCCCTCAATACACCCCAAAGCTCCCGCAGAGCCATATCTGAACATGGAGCCCCCCAACATCCCCATCCCCTAGTCCTGACCCCCCAATACACCCCAAAGCTCCCGCAGAGCCATATCTGAACATGGAGCCCCCAACATCCCCATCCCCTAGTCCTCACCCCCCAATACACCCCAAAGCTCCCGCACAGCCATATCTGAACATGGAGCCCCCCAACATCCCCATCCTCTAGTCCTGACCCCCCAATACACCCCAAAGCTCCCGCAGAGCCATATCTGAACATGGAGCCCCCCAACATCCCCAACCCCTAGTCCTGACCCCCCAATACACTCCAAGCTCCCCCACAGGCACCCCCCAGCCCGGCTCCCCCTCCCGGGCCCAACCTGGGCTCCGAGCTCTGCAGCCGAGCCGCGCTCCGGGCCCCTCCTGCAGCTCCTGGCCCAGCCGCTCCCGGGCTCCGTCTCCCCGACCCCGCAGCAGGGGCCGCTCCGCTCCGCCCGGGCCACTCGCCCCCCGCAGCCCCAGGCAGCCCCGCTCAGGCCGCGGGGAGCTCGGGGCGGCCCCTCCCGGCAGGGGCAGGGGCGTGTCCACCCCACGCGTGTCCGCGCCCCCTGGGCCCTGCCCGCGGCCCCACCGCGCTGCCCCGCGGGCTGCAGGGCTGGAGCAGCCTCCGCGCTGCGCTCCCTGCCCCGGCCATGGCCCCGCTGCCGGCACACAGGGGCGGGGCCGGGCGGGGGGCAGGAAGGGGCGGCTCCTCCCCGGGCCTGGCCCTGGCCCTGCCCCCGGGCCCCTTGCAGGGGGGTTGGGACAGGCGGGGAAGCGGGGACCCGCCTCAGCTGGGAAGGGGGCAGGAGAGGGGCTGGGTCTCCCCAGGGGAAAAGCAGGGGCAGGGGCTGGTGCTGCTGAACCATCAGCCCAAGGAGCCCCCGGCTGAGAATGCAGCGAGCACGTGTCAGTTCAGCGCTGGAGCTGGGACCCAGCACGTGTCAATCACCTGCCTCTAAAGTCTAAATCCCCTGGGAGATGGGACCCAGCACGTGTCAATCACCTGCCTCTAAAGCGTCTAAATCCCCTGGGCACAGCTCACCAGGGCACCGCTTGGGAGCTACACTGGGAATAGATCCTGCAGGAAGCCCCTGTCCCAACAGCAGAGTGGTGCAGGGGGAGCGTGCTGGGCCCATAACCCAGAGATCAATGGATCAAAACTGTCCTTTGCTAGCTTGGGCTTTATTTAAAGCCCTGCCAATAATCCAGTTGCCTGCAGTCTGCTCTGCAGAGAAAAGAACAAATTATCTCCCTGTTCACCCTTCCACAGTGATTAAAGGAAGGAATAAAGCCCCTGTCACACATAGTCCCCTCCTAGAAGGCGAGAGATGTGCAGTGACTGGGGCACCAGCTCAGGGTTGGTAGGTTTATGTAACGTTTGGTGATGCCCAGAACGGGTCCAAGTCCTGCCCCTCCCCCTTCCCCTCTCTCAACCTCTGCCTAAGGTGCTGGGAGGGAGTTTGGGTACATGAGGTGCAGGTTCTGGGATGGGCCGGGGAGGCGGTGGCAGGTTCTGGGAGGGAGTTTGGGTGCAGGATCTGGGCTGGGGCAGAATGTTGAGGTGTGGCACCTATCTTGGGCAGCTCCTGAAAGTGACTTGCATTCACATCTGGCAGCAACTTCTACATGGAGGGGGCCGGGGGGATCTCCTGGGACCACTACCCACAGGCACCACCCCTGTAGCTCCCATTGCTGCAGTTCCAATGGCAGAGTTGGCGCTTGGGACAGGGGCAGCGTGTGAGAGACACACCCCGCAGGGACGTGCCAGATGCTTCTGGGAGTGGTGCGCCGTGCAGAGCGAGGGTGGGCAGGAATCCGTTTTAGCCCCACTCTGCTGCTGGTAGTAATGGCAGGAGCCCCCAGGGCCAGCTGATCTGACTTTCTGATAGGGAAGTCACAGGAGTGGTCATGCACCCCTCATGAGCAGCTTTGGGGAGTCTTTTTGGGGCTCCTGGAGTAGGCGGCAGAGAGGTGCAGCCTCACCACTAAGTCTGTTTCCCTGGAAGAGAGAGGGAACTGTAGAGTGATCTGTCACTTCTGTGCAGCCAGGAGCCTCTGCTCCCCTCTACCATGCTGGAGCCTCCACATTTATTTATTGGCAAATAAAATTTGCAGAATTTTAAAATATTGTGCACAGAATTTTTATTTTTTTGGTGCAGAACCTCCTCAGGCGTGAAACTGATTCAGGGAACCTCCTTGGATTGTCACTGCTTGGTTAACCACTCAGCCACCACACCAATGCACAGAGAGTGCTACTGCTATGTGGAGGTGGGGGCTGGGGTCAGGTCATACACATTCAGACTGTACGTTCTCCCCGCTGCTGATTTCCCATTTAGGACATTAGCCGTTACTGACAAGGTTTGTCCGCGTTCTTTTTTTTAGCTCATGCTGCTAGTTAGAAGGATCAGTATTGATTTTTTTTTTCAAAAATACACAACCCCCTAAACCTGCTTTTAGCAATCAGAATAATTTAGTGTCACCTTATTTTTGTCTGCCCCAGTACAAAAGAAGAGGCTTTTGTGGGTTTCCTGACTCAGAGAATGAAAATGAATGTGTGTCGGGCCACACTGCTATGAATCGTTGTCGAGCGGAACCCATTGTTGGCACTGGTAGTGTAGACACAGCCTCAGACTCCGTGCTGGGGAGGGGAAGTATTGCCTCTAGAGGCACCCAGGGGTGGTGTGAGCTGACTCCAATTGGCAGAAGGGTCACAGAAAGAAGCAGGGGGAGGGGAGGAGCACCAATTAATTTATGCAATTATTCAGTGAGGCAGAGGCCTGGCAGGAAGGAACTACCTGTGCAAGCCCCCTTGGCAGAGAGGGGGATCTGTGATGTCCTCGGCACTGGCGATACAGCCCAGGGATGGGGCAATAAATGGAGCGGGGAAGATTTGTGAGCTGGGAACTCCTCTCCCCGGATAGTTCCCCTGCAGGCCTGTTTTAGTGTCTCTCTTTGCTCTTTCCCTGGGTAACCCAGTGGTTCTCAAACTTTTTGAACTGGTGACCCCTTGCACAAAGCAAGGTGCTGAGTGCGACCCCCCCCATCAATTCAAAACACATTTTTTCATATTTAACATTATTTTAAATGCTTAATTTATAACCCAATTCTTTAAAATGAGTTTAACTTTTCTCACCACTTTTAAATTAAGCCTAGAACACACTTCGATTGAATTAT
Source organism: Gopherus flavomarginatus (assembly GCF_025201925.1). Taxonomy (NCBI): domain Eukaryota; kingdom Metazoa; phylum Chordata; order Testudines; family Testudinidae; genus Gopherus; species Gopherus flavomarginatus. The sequence goes on from NW_026114610.1 coordinate 2,332,218, forward strand.
TGTTATAAGCAGAAAAGGGTTTTTAAAATAGTTACTGTTCAGTACTGGGGGTGTGAAGACATTTGTCAATATCACTTTTCACAGCAGACTTTGCTCCATTGCCACCCTCATTTCTGCTGCCTGCAGAGCTGAGCGGTTTGTGACCCCCCACATAATAACCTCACCCCCCCCACAAGGGGCTGTAATCCCCAGTCTGAGAACTCCTGGGCTGCCCCCTTCCCGCTCTGGCTGGGACACTGGACCCCTGTCCCATTCCCAGGGGGCTCGTGCTCTCCTGGAGCTGGATCGGCTGCTCCTGAGCGGAGCCAGAGCCAAGGGGGATGTCAGTGGGGCCAGCAGCGCTGGGAGCCACAGACACGGTGGGCAGAGATGAGCTGAGGAGGGGCCTCTTGTGGAGAGTCACTTTCCTGCCCGCCCCCAGTGCTCGCCCCCCCCCCACTTCCCCGATCCCCTGGGGCCTGCCTTAATTCAGACAGTCCCTTTCCCATCATATCCCCAGCACATCAGTGATTGCGATAGCAGGGGGCAGGTTTTCTCTGAGGCACTGAGCTTTGCCAGGGGGTTGGTGGCTCCTTTCTTTCCTCACCCTGGAGTAAACTCAGCTTTTTATTCCATCCTTGATGTTTCATGGAATAACAACAGCAGCATGAAGAAAGAGGTGGGCACAGCGGGTCTCAGGGGAGGGGCAGAGAGGTGCAAGCGGTGGGCTGGGCTGGGCTGGGCAGAGGAGGTGCAGAGAGCTGTGGGTGGTGGGCAGTGCAGGTCAGGGGAGGGGAAGAGAGGTGCGAGTAGTGGACAGTGCAGGTCTCAGTGGAGGGGCAGAGAGGTGCGAGTGGCAGGCAGGATGGGTGTCACAGGAGGGGCAGAGAGGTGTGGGTGGTGGACAGGACAGGGGACAAAGAGGTGTGGATGGTGGGTGGAGCAGGACTCAGGGGAGGGGCGGAGAGGTGTGGGTGGTGGGCAGGACAGGGGACAAAGAGGTGCGGGTGGTGGGCAGACTTTGGGGCAGAGGGTGTAGAGGCAAGAGCAGCAGGCAAGGAGGCCTCAGGGGAGGAGAGGAGCAAGCAAGAGGTGGACTAGCTTCTAGGGACCTTCCAGCGCTCACGTCCAGCCTCCCCACATGCAAGAGTCATGGGCCACCTGTTCTCTGGGTCTTCACTAACCAAGCCCCTCCCCAAGCTATGTTGATGGGAGAAGCCCTCCTGTTCACACAGCGCTATCTGCATCAGGATTCAGTTGATATAACTGCATTGCTCGGGGTGTGTGTGAATTTTTTACACCCCTGTGTAATGTAGTTACACCCACCAAATTTTGTAGCATAGACCTGTCCAAAGAATCACTCACACAAACCTTGGGAGTAAAACGTCACCTGCTCCTCTGCTTTACAGAATCCAAACACAACCAAAGCTTGTCTGGCCCCTGTGGGGGTTGGCAGACAGTCAGGTGTGGGCAGATAGGCTGCTTTAAATAACAGCAGGCACTGTGGCTTAGCTGCTTAAAGCACCTGCTCAGTAAACAAGAGATCCTGAGTTCAACTCACAGTGGTGTCTTGTTAACTGGTTGTTGGGGCACCTGGTATTGGCTACTGTCAGAAGACAAGATTCAGAGCTAGATGGTCCTTTGATCTAGCCCAGTAGGGTTTTTCTTATGGTTTAAATAACACTCACAGGTACTGATAATAGAGTTACTGAAAGTTTGGGAGTTAGGAGGGGGTAGATCAGTGATCCAGTCGCCACACAGATGACCCCCCTCCCTCTGGGACAGGGGCAGGTTTGAGCTCTCACCCAAATGCTCATTGTGGCTGCCAGAATCTGTGAGCAGCTTGTTTAGTTTACGCCAAAGATTGAGTCCTGCTTTGTGCACCGTGTGTGAGAATGAAAATCCTAAACTGCATTTTGAAATAACGAATGCAGCAGGACGTGTTATTGTCCCTGCCCCAAAGCAGACAGACCAATGGAGAAATGCCGTCAAGTCCAAGGAATACTCCACTGCCATTTTACCTTTTTTTCTCGCTAAACTCCTTCTTATGTGCCCCGCCCAGGCTGTCCTCTGCCTCAGCTGCTGCTCCCGGCCTACTCTAGAGTCAAACATGCAGGGCCCCCAGGGCAACAGAGCCTGGGACAGGGCAGCAGCCTGGGTTGGGCTGGGAAGATGCTGGGAGTTCTCGTTCCCTGAGAACTGGTCCGGCTCCCTTCTCAACAGCAAACAAATCAATTCCACGTCCCCTCCCCAGAAAAATCAGCCTAGAGCCAAGGGCAGCAGGGGACGATTCCCTCTAGTTCCCACCGAGGCAGGAGAGAACCCAGGGTGTTTCTAGCAGAGCTTATGGAACTGACGTGGGGAAACCAGCGTTTAATAACAGGCAGTTCTAGTTTAAGCTTAGTGTTTTTAACAATTTCTACAACATTAAAAAACCCTTCAATCGTAGTGTCACCATCCATAAAATTGCTTCAGCCTTATAGGTTCCCAAGTGCACAAATAAACATCTCTTCAAATCCAAGGGAGTGAAGATCAGTCAATGTTCAGAGTCATCCCACATAAAAGAACCATGTTGTGGTACATACTGGCCCCATCATGTGGCCATCGCTTTTCCCTCCTCTCTGTTAAAATTTTTAGTATTTTGCACAGAAACTTTCTTCCCTCAGGAGAGACCTGGGAACCAGGGCTACCAGCCAGACAAACACCTTTAAGAGGAGGCGTAATCTGTCAAAAAGTGATTTCCCTCCTTCAGTTCAGTGACACCCTGAAATGTTACTTCTCAGGGCAGAACCGGAGGATTGAAAGCAGCTACAACAAACGCCTGTGTAGCTAACAAGAATGAACACAAACACTCCCTTGTATCTGAAGAGATGTTTAGTTTTACCCTTGGTAAACTACAAGGCTAAAGGGAAAGGTGATGGTTGTGCCAGATATAAAGAGTGAAACACGAGACAATCATCATAGTTATGCCCATAGTGACTGCAAATTATTTCTAAATTCTTATTATCATCGGTGTATTATTTTCTCTGGAGTCTAGACATTGACTATATCTTGACCAAGAAATTTGGATCTTGATAAAATAATCGACTACCCCTGGTTAAGGCAATGGACTTGATAACCACTCAGTTCAAGTACTAACAACAGTGGCTGCCTTTTAGCCATAGCTTTTAATCAGGGCAATAAATTGATACGAACTCTTGTAAAATCATTTCCCAGCCGAGTCCTTCACCCACATTCGTTAAGGCATTGGGCCACCATGTGAACATTTCATTTCCCTCCTCAGTTTCACACAGAGACACAATTTCCTTTGCACAGGTCCATGAACAGCAAAGCCTCCCTGTGTCTCTTGTCTGAGCCAGGGCATTCAATTCCAGTGAACCCTTCTCTCCTGCAATGGCAATGGTGAGACAGAGGGGACTTGGCCACCTTCACCTCTGACAGTGAGATATTGGCTCAGCTTTTTCTTTACACTGCTGTTGTCAGTCCATGAAACATCAGGGATGGAATGCAAGGCTTAATTCATGCATCAACCCCCTGAAACATTTCAGTGCCCCAGAGAAATCCTGCCCCCAGCTATTGGAATGATATGGTGGAGATTCGAATAGGAAAGGGACTGTCTGAATTGTCAGTGTGGGGAATGAACAACTGTCATGGTAGAAACCCCCACTCTGAACCTTAGTGTCCAAAAGATGGGGTACCAGCATGAATTCCTCTAAGCTTAATTACCAGCTTAGAACTTGTAGTGCTGCCACCAACCAGGAATTCCAGTGCCTGGTACACTCTGGTCCTCCCAAAACCTTGCCCGGGGACCCCCAAGACCCAGACCCTCTGGATCTTAACACAAGGAAAGTAAACCCTTTCTCCCCGTTGCGTCTCCCAGGCGTCCCCTCCCTGGCTTACCCTGGAAGATCACTGTGATTCAAACTCCTTGAATCTTAAAACAGAGAGGAAAATCCACCTTCCCCCCTCCTTCTCTCTCCCCCTCCCAGACTCTCCCTGAGAGAGAAGGTAATCCTAACACAGAGAGAAAGTTAACCTTTCTCTCCCCCTTCCCTCCTTTCTCCCCACCAATTCCCTGGTGGACCAAGACCCCGTCCTCTGGGGTCTCACACCAGAATAAAAAAAAATAATCAGGTTCTTAAACAAGAAAAGCTTTTAATTAAAGAAAGAAAAATTCTTTGTAAATCTCAGTAAAAATTATCTTTGCAAATTTAAGATGGAATATGTTACAGGGTCTCTCAGCTATAGACCCTGAGAATACCCTCCCAGCCTAAGTATACAAGTACAAATTATAATCCTTTCAGCAAAATACAAATTTGAGCTTCTTCCAGCCAAATACACATTTGCAAATAAAGAAAACAACCATAAGCCTAACTCGCCTTATCTACCTAGTACTCACTATTCTGGACATATAAAAGACTGTATCAGAGAGATTGGAGAGAAACCTGGTTGCACGTCTGGTCACTTTCAGAACCCAGAGAGAACAAGAATCAAACACTAACAGCACACATAAAACTTCACTCCCTCAAGATTTGAAAGTATCCTGTCCCCTGATTGGTCCTCTGGTCAGCTGACAGCCAGGCTCACTGAACTTGTTAACCCTTTACAGGCAAAAGAGACATGAAGTACTTCTGTTCTATTAACCCTTAACTATCTGTTTATGACAACAACAATCTATAGCAATGTCGTTAGCCACAAACACACTCTCATCGTGCTCCAGCTGGAAAGGAAATGGGTAGGAACTCTTGCTTTTCACCATGGACACACTTACACTAATGCACAGCCGTGAGTGCACTGGGGGAGTTGGTCTGAGACATTTGAAGTGACAGGTCTGTGAGAACAGAATCATTGTGTAGTGAAGCAGTTGTACATTGAGTAGTTGTGGCTGAGTGCTTAAGGTGATGGGCTAAAAAACCCTTGGGGTCTTTCTGTGCAGGTTCAAATCCTGCTGACTATGGGATGCATTAGTGCGTTATCAGTGCTGTTGTCTTAGTGCCTGAGCAGGATCTGGTTTCACTCTGAGGCTGTTTACACTTAAAATACTGCTATAGCACTGTGGAGAAGACAGTTGCTACAATGAGGAGAGGGGTTTTCCATCCCTCTAATAGCTGTGTTGACAAAACAATCTTTACTTTCACTTGGCAATATCTAACCATGGCTTAGATCAGCTTAATTATACTGGTTCTGGGGTTTTTCACACCCTGAAAGACGTACTTATTAGAGGGTTTATCCCATCACCCTCCCATTCCCTGGTCCTTCTCGCGTGACCAGAGAGCAGCAATACACAAAGTTCAAAGGTGCAAACAATTCAATGTTTATTGGGGTAAACTTCCAGCAAGCAATGATTCCAATTTCCTTCCTCAGTGTCCCCCTTCCCAGCTCTGACACCACAAAGCCTTGCCTGTGTCCCTGTTCCCCTTCTCTGTTCCTATTCCCCCGCTTAGCAAAACATAATTCCAATTCCCCTACCCCTACCGCTACCCCCATTCCCATTCCCATTCCCCTCTTACTTCCTGATTGACTGCAGACTATATAGCAAAACTGGAGTTCTGCTTAGCTCTATCTTAACCAATCATTTTATTGAAATGTAACTAACCCATCCTAACATACTGTAACATGATTATCTAACCAATTATAGCCCACCACCTTAATTGGTTTATATCCAACAATTTAATTATACAGCAGATAGAAACGGTTACAGAACCAGATAGAGATTATACAGACAACAATAGGAAGGAGGGGACTACAGTGACAGAACAACAAAGAAATGAGGATTTCACACCCCAACTGTTGGTAAGTGAGTTGTCCCCAGACAGGATGCTATCATGATAGAGGTTGTGGGTGCTGGTTGCTTAACTATCTGGCCCCCAGGGCAGGATTTTGAGGTTCACCATTACTCTCTCAGAATGCCAGCACCCATCTTTTGTTCACTTAAAACGTGAGCAGGGAGATTACAACACCACAGAACTCATGAAGCTCCAGGAAATGTGTAACTTTAGATCTGGGTGGGTGAGTGTGTCTAAAAATCAGCTGTGCTGTAGAAGGTCTCTAGGAGTGGAAAGAGATGTGCCATCTCCATCTCCCTAAAGAGTTCATCAACTATTAATGAAAACTAGGGTTGACAAGTTATATTCTTTGTAGTATCAGGATGGTGGACTGGTCTAAAGTGCTAGTTATGAGACTCTTTTTTTCTAATCCCTTGGGTGTTCTGGTCTCTGCATGGAGACGTGGTTTCACATCCCACTCCTGATATTACCATTAATTCTATCCGGAGAAAATGGCCTCACTTCAATCTCCTTTGGAACAATAGAACACCATTTGCTTAGCTTTTCTATTCCAGTAGTTGTGAGAGAAGTTCCAAACCAGGGGGAAACAGGGCCTGATCTCTCGACCCATCAATTTTTTGTCTTCCTTCATTCCAAGCCATTTTCTCAAATACATCCGTATTTCCCACACTTTAATGAAACTTTAGGGTCATCACCTAATTGGCACACAACTGTACTTATGAAGTGAAGTGAAACACAACATTTTTTGGATATTCTTGCAGAAGAGTTTTGCTTTCTGACCTGGAATTGAACAGGGGCTACCCGAGGGGGACAATGCTACTCCCTTTTCTTTGCTCATCCAAAAAATATAAGTTCATGGTGCCCTTTGCTTCCCTGTTCTTCAAACACCTGTCGGGGTGGCCAAGGGAGACTTGGTCCTGACTCTCAGGGTCCCTCCCTGCCCTACCTTTCTATGTGATTCTGTTGTGTGGGTTTGTGCTGTGTTGTTGTCCCACACTGAGCTGTTTTGCACAGCGTCACTTTGCACTCTGACGCATTGTTTCATGTTGTATGGTTTTTGCACCGCCTTGTGTTGTGTTGGTTTGAGCTGAGCTCTTTTGCAGTGCGTCATTTTGCCCCATGGGGCGTTCATTTACATGGTGCTGAATTGTCAGGCTTTGCACTCCTACGTGTTGTCACTTTGTGCTGTGGAATGTCAGTTCACGCTGAATTGTTAGATGTTAGATTGGGGTGTTTCCACTTTTGTTGTTGTTTATATTATATTGCGATGGCATCGAATTATAGAGCTGCACGGCTGCAAAGGACCTGGAGAGGTCATGAAATCCATCCCTCTCTTCTGAAGCAGGGCCAAGCAGAGACAATGCATTGGGGGCCATGTGGGGTCAAGTGCCCACAGCAGTTGGCCCAGGCAGGGAGCAGATGGAGCGAACCAGAGCCAGAGCAGGTTGTCAATGGGACCAAGTATATGCAGAGTATCCTTGACAGAGGTTTGTTCAACCTGTTCTTAAAAATCTCCGAGGACAGTAACTCCACAGACATCCTTGGGAGCCTATTCCAGAGCTTAACTACACTCAGAGTTAGAAAGCTGATCCCAGCATCTAACGTGAATCTCCCTGGCTGCAGATTAAGCCCATTGCTTCTTGTCCTACCGTCAGTGGACATGGAGACCAATTGATCATCATTCTATTTATAATGACCAAACTTTTCTCTTTGCAGACATCTGTAAAATGGTTCATTATCCCTTCTTCTTGCCTGGGGTAGAATGGAAGAGGAGAAAATACTCCCTTAACAGAGGATGCAAATGTCAATTTGATCTCTCTTCATGTTTTACTGAAGCTCAGAGAGAGGAAGAAACATGACCTGCCGAAGAGCATAGAGAGTTTGTTTCATTTTGATCTGTGACTATTAGCAGAAGAGTGACACCTAAGGGCTGTCGCTACCACCCTCCATGGGGCTTGGATTTATGATGATGAGATTAAGAGCATCATGCTCTACCAACTGAGCTAGCTAGATTTAAAGTCAGTCAACTGCCCGGTCGCAGTGTAGAAGGAGCCTGAGTGTGTTTGTTTGTGAGTTGAGGTTCCCTGTCTTACATTTGCCTTCTTTCCTGGTTTGTTATGTCTCCAGCTAGCAAACCAGAGCTGTCACAAGGCTGGTTAGATGCTGCTTTCTAGCCCAGAGAGCTTGGGTTGATTTAGCATGCTGCCGCCATCAGCTGGTCAGAGAAACCAGGGCGGGAGGGTGGAATTTAGGATTCTCCCACCAAGGGGAGGTGCTGTTGGACTCATCTACTGGGGAAGAGTCTGAGTTTGAGTTCCCCACGTGCCACACACACATTTTCACAGGGCATCAGGTCCCCTGGGGAAAAACTCAAAAGAAGCCCAGGCTCAGGAGTGTCAGAGAAGGGAATCACTGTTTGCCTTAAGAGGTGGGTGAGGGAAACCTGCAGGTCCTTAGATTCCTCCAGCGCCTGATAGAAGGTCTGGGGAAGCCGAGGAGGACAAGGAGACGGGAAAGGGGCTTGCAGCTGTTGTGCAATCACCATGCTCCCAGCAGAAGGGTCCGGGGGGCTCAGCACTCAGAACTCACAAGATGGCAAAGCTCAGAGCCCCATAACACAGAGTGAGAATGTGATCAGCTCACATCAAGCGGTAGCAACACCCCTGCCTTAGTCTCTATGCCAGAGCTCCTATCAGCTCAGTTCTTCCCGCAAGAGTCGGCTGCTGAGAGAGTTGCGATGGGGTAAATGAAGGCAGAGGAGGATTGTTCCTCCTGGGTTTTTTTTGTGTGACTCTGTGATCCTGCTAGAGGAAGCATCATTTGAGTTTGTTTCAGTGACTTGGGTTGGGCTCAGATTGTGCCCCTGAGCACAGGGGTTCCTGGACTCTGCTCCTATCCCCTCAGGGAGTGGACAAAGGAGCGGTTTCAGAAAGTGGATAGAAAGTAGCCTAAGAAAGAGTAGCATAAGTGTGAAGAAAAAGTTTCTGGTGGTCTAGTGGTTTGGATTTGGCACTTTCACTGCCAAGACCTGGGTTCAATTCCCAGTCAGGGAAAAGAGGCTTTAAACCAAAAAAGCTTCAGTTACTCTTCACGTGCAATGTAAACAAGCCTGTGGTTTTTTCCTGATTCCCCCATCTTCCCAGTGTCTCCATGGCAGCGCTGGCTCCAGGCACTAGAGCAGCAAGCAGGTGCCTGGGATGGCCAATGGAATGGGGAGGCTTCTGAGGCAGTTGGGCCCTCTCAGTCCCTCTTGGAGGGAAAGACTTGCTGCCAAAAGTGGCAGAGGTAGAGCTGCCGCTGATTGCAGCTTTTTTATATTTTTTTTCCGCTTGGGGTGGCAAAAACACTGGAACTGGCCCTGCTCCATGGAAGAGAATTTGTTAAATCCCAGATGAGTGGAGTTAAATCAGTTCTCAGCCTGAGTCCTTAGGGCTTAATCCTGAGGATATTGTCCCACCATGGGGCCATTTCCCTCCTCTCTTTCATACAGAAGCACAATTTTCCTTGCACAGCCACAGCAACAGCAAGATCTTTCTCTGTCCCTTGTGCAAGGCAGGGGGCCAAATTCCATGGAAACAATGGACAAGCAGGGGGCCCTGGGCACATCCAGCCCTGGCAGTGAGATGTTCCCTCCCCTCTTTCTCTATGCTCCTGTTGCTATTTCATGGATTGTCTAGGATGGGGAAAAAGCTGAGTTCACTCCAAGTGGAGGGTAAAAAGGACCCTGAAAATCTCAGGCCCCAACCCCTGCTACCAGGATCACCGAGGTGCTGGGGATTTGAGTAGGAAAGTAACTGTGTGAATTGTCAAGGTGGGGAATGAATAACAATCTACAACCAGATCCACCTCATTAACCACTGATACAGGCTAATCCTGCTGCAGCTAGAAGGGAAACTGGGCGTGATTCTTTGCTGTGCAGCCATGGAAACAGTGACCCAATTGCACCGCAGTGAATGTGCTGGGGAAAGCTGGACTTCACAGGCAGGTAGAAACACCTAAAACTCCCCACCCCACTTCTGCCACCAGGGTAAGGTGTTGAGCTGCTCACAGCATCCCCCACCATGAACTTACAGCAGGAGATTGCATCACCCCCCCACCCAATGCAGGGGAGAAGTCTGAGTGTATCTCTGCATCCTGAGTCCAGAGCACAAACTCTCTTTGCCCCACACATAGAATCTGGCCCCGCTGAAAAGTGACCTCTATGAACAAGTAACCTCCAGGAGAGCAGACCTGGCCCTCAGAGAGGGGAATGGGCTTCTTGTGACGCTTATAGGTCACTGGCTGCAGTGAGAACAGGAGGGCTCTGAGTGTAACCCATAGCAAATACCACCCATCTGAGGATATAGCTCAGTGGTAGAGCACATACTTTGCATGTATGAGGCCCTGGGTGCAATCCCCAGCATTTCCAGGTTCATTTTTTCACCCTGCTCTTTGCTCATGCCCATAGGGGATGTGACCCACCAGTCTCCCTGCACCAGTTTCAGTCCTGCTCAGTGAGGGACAAGTGCCAATTGCATGGAAGGTCTTGGGGGGGGGGGTTCTGCTCCGAAGTCACCTTGGTACATTTAATATTCCCACCCGCTGTGCTGTTTGAGACAAGGGTAGATGAGAAGGGCGAATCCTCCAGCACTGGAGGGAAAGGTCCCATCTGCACAGACTGAGAGGCAAGGAAACAGAGGGGCAGTCAGTGCTCGGAAAGGAGAGAGGTCAGTGATTTACACCCACCAGGGGACACTGTTTTTTTGAGTTTCACAGGGGTAGCTGTGTTAGCCAGGATTTGTAAAAAGTGAGAGTCCTGTGGCACCTTATAGACTAACAGACGTACAGGAACACAAGCTTTGAGGGGTGAATCCCCACTTCATCAGATGAATGGAGTGGGAATTCTATGCCTGGCTAGCCAACTACAAAAGCAGTTTCTCCTCCCTTGGCATTCACACCTCAACTGCTAGAAGAGGGCCTCATCCTTCCTGATTGAACTAACCTCCTTATCTCTAGACTGATACTTACCTGCATATTTATACCTGCCCCTGCAAATTTCCGCCACATGCATCCGATGAAGCTGGTATTCACGCACGAAAGCTTATGCTCCTATACGTCTATTAGTCTATAAGGTGCCACAGGACTTTATGTCTTTTTGAGGTGAGTGCAGCTTGCTTGGGATGGTGCTGACGATGGATAGAAAAAAGGCTGGAGTCAATGACAGATGAGACCACAGAACAGGAAGGGGAATGGCAGCCCCACAGAAGGCCCTGGGTGCTCAGATGCCCCAGTTATTGCACCCTGGCCTGTCGTAGAGAGAGAAAAGACACTGAGGGACCCCGCCTCCTACAGTGATCCCATGGACAAGAACCTGGTTGTTAGTGGGGTGAAGGTTCCCTCTGGGCAAAGTGGGGGAATTTAAGCAATGGAAGTGTCCTGGAATTTAAGCAATGGAAGCTTCAAACCCTGCACGGGTGTGGGCTGAGGTGCATCAGCAAAAGGTTGGACTGGACAGGGGCGGCAGGTTTGTATAATTTTTGGTGGTGGCCAGAGGAGGAGGGTGGTGGCCAGAATGGGACCAAGTCCTGCCCCACCCCCCACACACACCTGCCTAAGGCTCTGGGAGGGAGTTTGGGTGTGGGAGGGAGAGGGGTTGGAGTCTGGGAAAGAGTTTGGGTGCAAGGTCTGGGGTCAGTCAGGGGATTGTGCAGTAGGAGGGTGTGCAGGGAGCAGGCTGTTGGAGGGAGTTTGGGTGTAGGTGTGGGGTCTGGCTTGGGGTTGGGGGTGCAGGAGCAGGTGAGGTGTGCAGCATTTACCTCAGACATCTCCCAAAAGCAACCTGCACCCCCCTCTGGCAGCAGCCCTAAGCAGGAGGGCCGGGGGCACCTCTGAGCATGGCTGCCTGCAGACTTCACCCTTGCAGCTCCAGTTGGCAGAGTTGGCACTTGGGGTGGGGGCAGCACATGGAGACACCCCCACCCCAGGGGCCGCAGGGACGTACCAGCCGCTTCCAGGAGTGGTGTGCCACATGGAGCAAGGGTGGGCAGGATGCCGCCTTAGTTCCCTTGTGTTGCTGCTGGTGGTGGCAAGGGTCCCCGGGCCCTTTTAAATTGCCCAAAGGGCAGCAGGCGGGACCAGGGGGACACTCCCAAGGACCTAACATTGCTTTGCACAACAATAAATCTTGGAACAGGACAGAAATGAAATGGCCACAGAACCTAAGGAATTAAAAGCCTCCAGATTCTTGTGTGTGCACTGACTCCAAACTGAAACTGTAATTTGACTCACTTTGTGTCTGCAGCCAGTAAAATATCAGGACAAAATCATTCTAGTGATTGTGACCCTGGGTTTGAGGAGGCTTTGGTCTTATTAAAATGTAACTAGCATGTTTCACTTGTGTTTTTAAAGGTGGCTTCCGAAAGCAATCCCAAGTTGTTCTTCCGACAGCTGGCTGATGGGGGGCAGCAGGGAATCTCTCCATTCTGGGGGAATCTCTCTGGGCCCCACTGTTAATTCTCCATCCTTTCTCCCCCTAATCACAGACACCCCTCTCCCCCCCGATATCAGTGTTTTAGAGCGACCTCTCCCTCCCTTTATGAGATACAGACTTTGTGACAGAGACTGGCTGGGGCTCCTCTCTGCATGGCCCCAATGGGGAAGGACAGAGACTGGAGGCTGGAGGGAGAAGATGGGCAGAAGGAGTCAAATGGGGCTAAACCAGAATAGAGGAGATTTTCTTCCTGTTAAAATGTACTGGAGTCTCATGGCTGAAAAGCCGCATCTTGAGTTAGGTTTGATGCATCAGCCTGACAATCGCCAGGCAAAGGTGTGACCCACAGAGACTGATAACTGCCTGCGTCCCAACTTTGTCTAAGAAGCACCTGCACTGGTGGAACAGGTTAGTGCAGAGGGGGATGCTGCTGGGGTTATGAATTCAACCCTTATCTAGAGCCCTGCTTTCTATTCCTTGTGTAGTTTCCCCAACTTGCTTTGCTTAATTCCCATGGAAAGTGCCCTACTAGGAAAAGGAGAGTAAGTTCTAAAATGTGGAAGTAGGTGCACAGCTTGGAAACATCCCCCCTGTGCTGCCATTAGTTCCAGTAGATTGTCCACTGGCAGCATGAATTGATTTCTTTGCTGCTGTGAAAGCTGCCAGGAAAAGTCTCTTGTCACCAGAGCTCCCTTCTTCCAGCACATCCCTGGCTCCTTCCCTGCCCCAGTCACTGCTGTAGCAGGGTCCTATATGCACTGAGCCTGAAGCTTTTTCAAGCCTTCTTAGTGCAATTGGCAGCACATCAGTCTCATAATCTGTTCAAGCCTCAGAGAAAGCAATGAGTTTCACTCCCTACCTCAGATTTTCTACAGGAGATCTGAGAAAAAAAACTAGAGGAGAGTGGTTTCTAGACACCCTCCCACCCATCTAACACACACACAGATTTTTCTAAGGCATTAACTTTTCCTTCTCTATGGAGCTTGTATTCTCCATAGAGCAAAATAAAACAAAAACATGCAAGTCCAAGCCTAATACAGTATGAAACTCAATACAGATCAAATCTCACCCTCAGAGATCTTCCAATAAGCTTCTTTCGCAGACTAGACTTATTTCTTGTCTGGGCCCAATCTTTTCACCTGGTATAGTCCTTGTTCCAGCTCAGGTGGTAGCTAGGGGATTTATCATGACTGCAGCCACCTTTCTTCTGTTCCACTCCCTTATACAGCTTTGATACAGGCAAGAATCTTTTGTCTCTCTCCTGGGGAAGAGCCCTGGGTTTAAGATGGATTCCTGTACCAGGTGACATGGTCACATGTCCTGTGAGACTCTAAGCCTTCATTCTTTCTGGCCTGACTCCCAGATGGTGCAGGACAGAGCCATCTACAATCTATTGTCTTAGTTAACGGGAGCCATCAGGAGTGCAAACCACTATTAATGGCCCACACTTTGCATCATTACAACAGGACCTCAGAGTTATAGTTCATATTTCTAGTTTCAGATACAGGAATTATCGGTTCATACAAATAGGATGAACACACACAGTAGATAATAAGCTTTGTAATGATACCTTACAAGAGACCTTTTGCATGGAGCATATTCCAGTTACATTATATTCACACTTATTAGCATATTTTCATAAAATCCTGTGGAGTGCAATGTCACAGCAGGGAAAGGGTTTTACTGCGGCACCTGGGAGCAGTTGAGTTTCATGTTCAGGCTGTGGTATGAGTTGCTCCAGGTTTCTCGTAAGCACACAGGGACCTTAGCGGATGCTCTGGATACAGGAATGGCCCCGACAAGATAAAGTGATGGGGATTGCATTTTCCTTTTTTATTTTTGTATTTCCATTGACATTTCTGTTTGTGATTTCGTTTTGCTTTGTATAACTGTGTTTTCTCCCGGATTTGATATTTAACTAAAAGATGAATAAGGCCTCAGGGCACCGGATGGAGGAGCAGGCTGGGGCTAGGACTGCTAAGAGAGTGAGAGTAACAGGTTTTCTGTATTGTTTCTTGTCTTCATTTTCATGACTAGTTTCTCTTGTGCACTAAATTTGTTTATTTTACATGTGAGCCTGGCTAGCTCAGTTGGTAGCGCATCAGACTTTTAATCTGAGGGTCCAGGCTTCAAGTCAGTGGTCAGGTAAAGAGGAGTCCATTCCCCTCAAAATGAAACAAGGCATCTATCCAGGATGTTATTTGACATCACCTTTTTCCCCCAGGACTTGGCCTTTCCTAGGAAGGGCCATGTATTACCTGGGACTGAAGGGGCAACTTCCTCACATGCCCACTAGCCTCTCAGTCTGGATTAAGAAAGGCCTCTGGGAGTTGAAGCAAACTGCTGCATGCCAACTTGGTGAGTAAATGCAGGGCTGCCCACACAGGGTCATCCACACCAGAACTCAGCAGAGGTCTGGGGGTTCCCTATTGGTCCCATGGTGTAAGGGCCAGCACTCCGGACTTTGAATCCTGCAATCTGAGTTGAAGTCTCGGTGGGATCTGAGGACAATTCCTGCACCACAAACCCTACTAGGTCTTCCAAGGCTCTGTCTTGCTTTCTCAAAGGCCATGAAAGCCTGTCTTTTCCCCACTAGCTATTGTGACTTGAGCACGAGAGGGGATGTTTGATCCAGAAGCCTGGCCGTTCCTGGAGTCCTGTAGGTAGAGATGCGAGCTGCATTTCCTCTGAGTCCTGAAGCTGGGCTGCACCCTGGCCTAGGAGGCAGCCCTATTGGTTGACCTACTGGCCCAAAGTCACTTGGGCGGTGTTGGTGTCCCCAGGAATGCTGAAGTGCCTAAGGGAGGGAGGCTCAATACTTCCCCCTATCAGTAAGGGCAGAAGAGGAGGGCTGCAAGAGTGGGCAGTTTGATGGCTGGGCCTTCTAACGTTCGGTTGGGGACTTGGTGGGAAATGCGAACTGGGAGAAATGGTTGCAAGCCTGTGAGGAATGGTTTGGCCGGTGGGGTAAGTGGAACTTGTCATTACCTACAAGGTTGTCATGCTCAAGACCCCTCTGTTGGGAATTTCCTCAGCCATATGTTTCCCCTGCTCCACGAGTGCTGCTGAGACCGAACACGATGGCCTTCCACCTCTTGTGGGGCAATAGGATGTCCCAACCTAGTCAGGAGAAGTGTGGCTTTTCTGCCTTATTAGACGGGGGTTTGGGCCTGGTGGGCTTTGAAGCCTTGTACAGCTCTACTTTTTTGTGTTTCAATTTTCAGTGGTGGCTGAGCTGGAGGGCAGTTCAGGCCCGAGATGAATGTTGGGGCAACTGCAAAGAACCCAACTGACTCTTCCGATATGATTGTATTTTTTTTTACCTCACCGGAGGCAGCACCAGATAGGGGATGGCTGATGGTGGCAGAAGGGGGAGGAGTAGACTCATAGACTCATAGACTTTAAGGTCAGAAGGGACCATTATGATCATCTAGTCTGACCTCCTGCACAATGCAGGCCACAGAATCTCATCCATCCACTTCTATAACAACCCCTAACCTGTGTCTGAGTTATTGAAGTCCTCAAATTGTGGTTTGAAGGTCTCAAGTTGCAGAGAATCCTCCAGCAAGTGACCCATGCCCTATGCTGCAGAGGAAGACGAAAAACCTCCAGGGCCTCTGCCAGCCTGACCTGGAGGAAAATTCCTTCCTGACCCCAAATATGGCGATCAGCTAATCCCTGAGTATGTGGGCAAGACTCACCAGCCAGCACTCAGAAAAGAATTCTCTATAGTAACTCAGATCCCAACCCATCTAACATCCCATCACAGACCACTGGGCATACTTACCTGCTGATTAAGAGGTTAGGAAGCTCCCCGCCCCAAGTGTTCTTCTATTCCCACCTTACACCCTACAGGATTTTCAGTGGGTGGCTTGGTGGAAGGTGCTTGCAGGATGGCTTCATCTGCAGCAGTGGCTGCCCTCACAGCAGCGGCAGCCACAGCAGCGAGACCCCCCCTCTGCCTTTGGCTCAATCTGAACAGAGGTCCATGTACCACTGGGTGAGACAGGCCAATTTTAGGGAGCTTCCTCTGAAGGTGAGCAACTGTCCCTAGAACTTACTGACAGGAGCTTTAAAGTATTTGCAAATGTGCATGGCCGGCATGTGCAGAGCAAAGGCTGCCCAGGGCACTGTGTCAGGCTCTGGCACTGCTTGAGACAATGGACCATCTTCAGCCACCAGGTAACCCAGGATCTAAGGCAGGAATGGGGTGAGAGAGCAAGTCAAGCTGAGCAAAGCAGGCAAAAATTCATCTTGCCTTCATGGGCGCTCGCAATGATGCCCTTTTTGTGTGCCAGGGCTGACAAAAACATCCCAGACAGAGAAGCAGCAGGCTCAAAAAGTGCCATTAGGGTGCTGACTTAGCTCAGTTTCAAGAGTGTTAGCCTGACAATCTACAGGTCCCTAGTTCACTTATATGCTTTGGCATGCTCTTTGTGTGCAGCAGTGGACTTTTTTCTGGAAGCACAGCAGTGCCTTTACCCACCATGAGTCCCTCATTTCAGGCTCCCAAGCAAGAAAAGACAGCACGGACTTGTGCACCAAATTGGCCAACCTGACCTGTCTTTCTTCTCTTGCTCTTTGTCAGCAAGGGGAAGAAAAAGAAGCTCTCCTTCAAGCTGGAGTCAGAAAGGCGATGTCAGGATGACTTCCTGAGTGCCGGCTCCAGTCCTTTGCTCTACCAGCTGACCTATCGAAGGGCTGCCACCTCTCTCTCCAGGTTTGCCCATCGGTATGTTCAGAATGGAGAGGGGTAACTAGTGGTGTTCCCCAATGGTCAGTCCTAGGACCAATCTTATTCAATTTATTCATAAACGATCTGGAGAAAGGGGTAAACAGGGAGGTGGCAAATTTGCAGATGATACTAAACTGCTCAAGATAGTTAAGACCAAAGCAGACAGTGAAGAACTTCAAAAAGATCTCACAATACTAAATGATTGGGCAACAAAATAGCAAATGAAATTTAATGTGGATAAATGTCAAGTAATGCACATTGGAAAAACATAACCCCAACTATATATACAATATGATGGGGACTAATTTAGCTACAACTAATCAGGAAAGAGATCTTGGAGTCATCATGGATAATTCTCTGAAGACGACCACGCAGTGTGCAGTAGCAGTCAAAAGAGCAAACAGGATGTTAGGAATCATTAAAAAAAGGAGACTAAGATAGAGAATATCTTACTGCCTTTATATAAATCCATGGTACACCCACATCTTGAATATTGCATACAGATGTGGTCTTCTCTTTTCAAAAAAGATATACTGACATTAGAAAAGGTTCTGAGAAGGGCAACTAAAATGATTAGGGGTTTGGAATAGATCCCATATGAAGAGAGATTAAAGAGACTAGAACTTTTCAGCTTGGAAAAGAGAAGACTAAGAGGGGATATGATAAAGGTATATAAAATCATGAGTGGTGTGGAGAAAGTGAATAAGGAAAAGTTATTTACTTGATCCCATAATATAAGACCTAGAGGCCACCAAAGGAAATTAATAGGCTTAAAACAAATACAATGAAATTCTTCTTCACACAGACACAGTCAACATGTGGAACTCCTTGCCTGAGGAGCTTGTGAAGGCTAGGACTATAACAGGGTTTAAAAGAGAACTAGATAAATTAATAGGTTTCAGAATGGAAGCCATGTTAGTCTGTATCAGCAAAAAGAATGAGGCGTACTTGTGGCATCTTAGAGACTAACAAATTTCTTTGAGAAACAACTGTGACATCATAATCAAAAAGGCTGACAAAGGAGGTGCTGTCGTCATCATGACTAGGTCGGAATATGAACAAGAGGCTGCTAGGCGGCTCTCTAACACCACATTCTACAGGCCATTATCCTCTGATCCCACTGAGAGTTACCAAAAGAAATGACACCGTCTTCTCAAGAAACTCCCTGAAAAAGCACAAAAACAAATCTGTACAGACACACCCCTAGAACTCCAACCAGGAGTATTCTATCGTCTACCCAAGTTCCATGAACCTGGAAATCCTGGATGCCCCATCATCTCAGGCATTGGCATTCTGACAGCAGGATTGTTTGGCTGTGCAGACTCCCTCCTCAGGTCCTATGCTACCAGCAGTCCCAGCTATCTTTGAGACACCACTGACTTCCTGAGGAAACTACAGTCCATTGGTGATCTTCCAGAAAACACCTTCTTGGCCACTATGGAGATAGAAGCCCTCTACACCAACAGAGATGGATTAAAAGCTGTCAGGAACAGTATCCCCAATAATGTCACGGCAAACTTGGTGGCTGAACTTTGTGACTTTGTCCTCTCCCACAACTATTTCACATTTGGGGACAACGTATACCTTCAAGTCAGCGGCACTCTTGTGGGTACTCACATGGCCCCACAGTATGCCAACATTTTTATGCCTGACTTAGAACAACGCTTCCTCAGCTCTCATCCCCTAATGCCCCTACTCTACTTGCGCTACACTGATGACATCTTCATCATCTGGACCCATGGAAAAGAAGCCCTTCAGGAATTCCACCATGATTTCAACAATTTCCATCCCACCATCAATCGCAGCCTGGACCAGTCCACACAAGAGAGCCACTTCCTGGACACTACAGTGCTAAAAAGCGATGGTCACATAAACACCACCCTATACTGGAAACCTACTGACCACTATACTTCCCTATATGCCTCCAGCTTCTATCCAGACCACACCACATGATCCATTGTCTACAGCCAAGCTCTAAGATACAACCGCATTTGCTCAAACCCCTCAGACAGAGACAAACACATACAAGATCTCAATCAAGTGTTCTTACAACTACAATACCCACCTGCTGAAGGGAAGAAACAGATTGACAGAGCCAGAAGAGTTCCCAGAAGTCATTACTACAGGACAGGTCCAACAAAGAAAGTAACAGAACGCCACTAGCCGTCACCTTCAGCCCCCAACTAAAACCTCTCCAGAGTATCATCAATGATCTACAACCTATCCTGAAGGACGTACCCTCACTCTCACAGATCTTGGGAGACAGGCCAGTCCTTGCTTACAGACAGCCCCACAACCTGAAGCAAATTCTTACCAGCAACCACACAACAAAAACACTAACCCAGGAACCTATCCTTGCAACAAAACCCATTGCCAACTCTGTCCACATATCTATTCAGGGGACACCATCATAGGACCTAATCACATCAGCCACACAATCAGAGGCTCATTCACCTGCATATCTATCAATGTGATATATGCTATTATGTGCCAGCAATGCCTCTCTGCCATACACATTGGCCAAACCAGACAGTCTCTAAGTAAAAGAATAAATGGACACAAATCACATGTCAAGAATTATAACATTCAAAAACCAGTCGCAAAACACTTCAGTCTCCTTGGTCACTTGATGATAGACCTAAAAGTCACTATATTACAACAAATAACCTTCAAAAACAGACTCCAATGAGAGACTACTGAAGTGGAATTCATTTGCAAACTGGACACCATTAAATTAGGCTTCAATAAAGACTGGGAGTGGATGGGTCATTACACAAAGTCAAACTATTTCCCCATGTTTGTTTGTTCCTCTACTGTTATTCACACCCTCTTGTCAACTGTTGGAAATGAACCATCCTGATTATCACTACAAAAGGTTTTTTCTCCTGCTGATACTAGCTCACCTTATCTGCTCACTCTCTTTATAGCGTGTATGGCAACACCCATTTTTTCATGTTCTCTATGTAAATATATATATCTTCCTGCTGTATTTTCCACTGCATGCATCCTATGAAGTGGGTTTTAGCCCACAAAAGCTTATGCTCAAATACATTTGTTAGTCTCTAAGGTGCCACAAGTACTCCTCTTTCTTTTTGCAGATAAATTAAAGGAGGTTAAGTCCATGAATGGCTATTAGCCAGGGTGGGTAAGGAATGGTGTCCCTAGCCTCTGTTTGTCAGAGGGTGGAGATGGATGGCAGGAGAGAGATCACTTGATCATTGCCTGTTAGGTTCAGTCCCTCTGGGGCACCTGGCATTGGCCACTGTTGGCAGATATGATGTGGGGTTGGATGGACCTTTGGTTGGACCCAGTATGGCCATCCTTATGTTCTTATGAAGGGAGAGGCAGCACACAATAGCAGACTTTCTGTAGTGTAGTGGTTATCACATTTGTCTAACATGCAAAAGATCCCTGGCTCGAAACCAGGCAGAAACATGAAAGCTTAATTTTCCCAGCTCCTACTGGCCTGTCCCTGCTGTTGTAGGAGCAGCAGTGATTTCTATGCTCAAAAGGTCTGTTATACTCCCCCCATTCCCACTTTTGTCTCCTCTCCCTCTCTGAATGCCTGTGAAGTGGCTTTTCCCCTCCCGCTCCCTCCTGGAATGCTCGTGGGATGAATGGGCTGGCTGAAGAGCAGAAGAGTTCCCAGGTAGACAAGGTGTCTGGGACTCTAATTAGGCAGCACTCACACACCAGGAGCATGGACACTGCCCAAGGTGGTGTGTGACCAACCAGATGCAGCCAAGTCATCTCTAGTTGCAGGCCATGAGGTGTAGGCCCTTAAAAGGGGAAGGGGCCATGTGCTCAGGAGAGCACTCACAAGCTTGTACCTCCAGTGAATGCCCTTTGCCCAGACCGCCTGGCTAGTGGTTCTCTGCGTTGTATTTCATTGTGCCTCAGGAAGACTTACCTTCCTCGCACTGTCCATTGCTGCGCTGTGAGACACTTACCTTGCAGAATCCTGAATTGGCACTCTCAGTTGGGTACCGCCAGAACCGCATCGTCACAGGTGGGGCTTGTTACCGGAGTGGGTGGGTGAGAGTCTGTGGCCTGTGTTGTGCAGGAGGTCAGACTAGACGATCATAATGGTCCCTTCTGACCTTAAAGCCTATGAGCTCTGACACTGCAGAGTGTTTACCTCACGTCCCCCTTCCCAGCTCCGACACCGCAGAGCCTTGCCTGTGTCCCTGTTCCCCGTTCCCTATTCCCATCCCCCTGTTGGAAGCATGATGCCAATTTCCCTGCCCACTGCCTGTTTGACCCCAGTTTATACAGTAACAGATTCAGCGAGACCTTAACCAATCATTTTACTGAAATGTAATTAACCAATTCCAACCTATTGTAACAGAATTCTCTAACCAATTACATCCCACTCCCCTAATTAACTTACACCCAGCAAAATTAATTCTGCAGCAGACAGAAACAATTAGAGGACCAGACAGATAATAGAAAAGCAGGGGCCATAAAGATAAACCCTAGAAATGACGGTTTCACAACCACAACCATTGAGAAGGGATTTCTTGCCAGACCGGATGCTCCCTTAAGATCTGTTTCTTTATCTGGTGGTGATGGGCACTATTGGGACAGGATCGTCTTCCTAACAGCTCAACCCCACCTTAGTTCAGTGTGACAGGTTTGGGAGGTGAGGATGTGACCGTTCACTTCCCAGCGTATGGCTGCCCCTGCTCTTAGCCAAAGGCCTTAGCCTACTGTCAAGGTTTTTTCCCCACCCTGAACTTTAGGGTACAGATGTGGGGGACCTGCATGGACCCTTCTAAGCTTAATTACTAGCTTAGATCTGGTAACACTGCCACCATCCAGAAGTTAGTGTCTGGAACACTTTCTGTCCCCCCAAAACATTCCCCTCCCTGGGCAGCCTTTAGAGGCTTCACGAATTCCCTGGTGAACACAGATCCAAACCCCTTGGATCTTAAAACAAGGAGAAATTATCCATCCCCCTCCTTTCCCCCCACCAATCCCTGGTGAGTCCAGACCCAATCCCCTTGGATCTTAAAACAAGGAAAAATCAATCAGGTTCTTAAAAGAAAAAACTTTTAATTAAAGAAAGAAAGATAAAAATCATCTCTGTAAAATCAGGATGGAAAATACTTTACAGGGTACTCAGATTTATATAGCCCAGAGGAAACCCCTCTAGCCTTAGGTTCAAAGTTACAGCAAGCAGAGGTAAAATCCTCTCAGCAAACAAGGATCATTTACAAGTTGAGAAAACAAAAATAAGACTAACACGCCTTGCCTGGCTAATTACTTACAAGTTTGAAACATGAGAGACTGATTCAGAAAGATTTGGAGAGCCTGGATGGACGTCTGGTCCCTCTTAGTCCCAAGAGCGAACAACCCCCAAAACAAAGAGCACAAATAAAGACTTGCCTCCACCAAGATTTGAAAGTATCTTGTCCCCCTATTGGTCCTCTGGTCAGGTGTCAGCCAGGTTTATGGAGCTTCTTAACCCTTTACAGGTAAAAGAGACATTAACCCTTAACTATCTGTTTATGACACCTACGAACAAGGGCTCAGACTCTCCTAGGGAGAGAAGGCCCAGACAGAGGCAGACTGGGATTTTGGTTCTTTGTTTTATACCCCTGTCACTAGCTGAGTGATAAAAATACACCTAAGTTCTTAAAGTCTAGGCCTGTACAAGCAGCCTGAATAGCTCTATTCTAACAGCCATCAGTCCCTGTGGAAAAATGATCAATTTAGGGTTGTCCCTAGACATTTTGGTGCCGTACACAGCACCCCGTCCCCCAGCCCGAGCTGGCAGAGCAGAGCAGGCTGGGGCCAGGTCACTCCACTTCCTGCCGCCCGGTAATTGCAGGGCAGGCCAGACCCCACACTCACCAGTGGCATGGCTGGGAGCTGGTAGAGCAGAGCAGGCTGGGGCCAGGTCGTTCCACTTCCCGACGCCCGGTGAGTGCAGGATGAGACTGATCCCTCCTGCAGTCCACTGGGATGTAGCTCAGGGGAAGGGGTGGAGTGGGGGGGGGGATGGAGTTGAGCAGGGGTGGGAAGAGGAGGCATGGGGGCAGAGCAGGGGTGGGGGCTTTGTGGAAGAGGCGGAGCAGGGGCAGCTTTCCTGGTCGGCTGAGACAGCCGAGGGATCAGGCTGGCCACTGGAGCAGTACGGAGCTGCGTAACGCACCAGGAAAAATGGGGCAACTTGGTGTCTCCACATCCCTTCACCAGGCAGTGTCCCTGTAGTGTGTGCTGTCTTCATAGGTCCTTTCTCAGTCTTTCTCACCCTCTTGTCTTGAGTCTCCTGTGTCCCTGCTTTCAAGCACAGACTAACTCTGGCTGTTCAGGAGAGGGGAGGACCATGCCTATGTGCGGCCAGCAGACAGCGACAAAGACCCCTAGCCAGCCTGCTCCCTGCCATGCCAAACACCCACTGAAGGCGACCCGCAGACCAGCATGCGGGGCAGCTGCTGATGCTCTGTGGCCTCTGTCTGTTCCCACTCACAGTGCTCACTTCTGCAATGGGGCAGGAGATTTTACCCCAAGAGGCTTTTCCCCAACTGGCGAGAAGCAGAGAAACACCCAGGATCCCAAGCTGCTATTTACCAAGCCCCCTCAAGTACAGGGACAGGCGCACATTTGGAAGAGGGAAACTGCTCTACACGCAAACCCGGGCAGCCGCCCAGTTTCTTTGGCAAGTCAGGAAGGGCAAAGGCTAGACTGGAAGCACCTGGGGCTCATCCCCCAGCCTTTGTGACGCTCATCCCCCAACTCCTTCCTGGGGCTCTAGCTGAAGCCAGAGCATTGGTCTGAGCGGCCAAGGAGAGGTTCCAGCTCTAAAGGAAGCAGGACTTTCAGCACAACGGTAAAACACAAGCACAACCATGAAAGGACTCAAACTCTCAATCACCTGATGCAAAGTCAGATGCCTTATCCATTAGGCCACATGGTCACACAAGAAAAACTTCTCCAAGTACTTCTTTAGAGAAGACGGACACTATGTTTCTCAGACTCAGGTCATCTACTGAGGGGGCCGAGACTCTCTGGGCACAAGAAGTCGAGTTCCCAGCGAGATGTGAGACTTAATTCTGTGGAACCAGGTGCAGGACTTTGGCAGGGAGGCTCAGGCATGGGGGATTGAGGTGCAGCGGATGGACCGGCTGTATAGGTGCAGAGATTTAGTCACACTGAGGCACAGGAGGGAGGAGAAGAAGGAATCCTGCTGATGGTCAGTGGCTGTGCAGAAAAAAGGGTGTTGATTCCCCCATCCTAAATGGGCTGGTTGGCTTGACCCTTCTCCCCTCTGCAGAGCACGGTGGGGACTGCAGCTCACCCCTTGTGGGGCAGGAGGGCACAGGTGCAGGGCGCTGGGCTCCGATGCACCTGGAAGTCAGATCCGGTGGGGTGGGGTGGGGTGGGGCAGTGTAGGTCAGGGCAGGGCCTGTGGTTTACGTTCTGCCTTGCCTGGTGCTGGGCCATTGCACAATCCCGAGCCATGCCGCACAGCGCACCGCAAGAGGCAGAGGGGCAAGCAGATGATGCAGCACAAGGGGGGAGAGGAAATGTGGTTGGTGGGAGGAAAGGCCTTGGGTTGCACTGAGGGAGTGCAGATCAGGGGTGACACCCCAGGAACCTGCAGCAAAGGGACGGACAGGTGGGCTGCATGGATAGAAGAGGCAGTGAGCCTAAAAGGGGAGTGGGGTCTAATGGTCAGAGCAGGTGGGGGTTGGGCTCTATCCCTGGCTTGGGAGCAGAGGTGGGTCTAGAGGTGAGAGCAGGGGGACTGGGAGTCAGGACTCCTGGGTTCCATAGTGACGGCTGTTTTTTCCTGGGTCTCCCTCCCTAGAGGTCTCAGCCCAGCCCCCTAGTGGAATCTGACTGGGGGAGGGGGTTGCCCTGCCACTCCAGATTTGTGATTCAAACTCCTCCCTCCACGGGCTCTGACATCACAGAATCTCCCCCCCAAGTCAGAAAGTAGGAGCCCCCAGGGCTACCCAAAGGATTCCGGGGGCCTGGCGCCATCGGCGGCAGGCGGCTCCGGTGGACCTCCCGCAGGCGTGCCTGTGGAGGGTCCGCTGGTCCCACGGCTCTAGTGGAGCATCCTCAGGCACGCCTGCGGGAGGTCCAACGGAGCCGAGGGACCAGCGGACCCTCCACAGCCATGCCTGCGGGAGGTCCACCGGAGCCGTGGGACCGGCCAGCGGCAGGGGGCCCCCCGCGCAGCGAAATGTCTAGAGCCGGCCCCGTTCAGTGACGGGGGGCCCTTCCGTTCTGGGACCCGCTGCTGAAGTGCCCCGAAGACCCATGGCGGGGGCCCCCCGCCGGTGAATTACCGCTGAAGCGGAACCTGCTGCTGATGTGCAGCCCGCTCTTCGGCGGTAATTCGGTGGCAGGGGGCCCCTGCCGCGGGTCTTAGGGGCACTTCGGTGGCGGATCCCTGAACAGAAGGGCCCCCCGCCGCCGAATTACCGCCGAAGACCAGGTTGCACTTCGGCGGCAGGTCCCGCTTCGGCGGTAATGCGATGGTGGGGGCTCCTTCCGCCCCGGAGCGGAAGGAATCCCCCGCCAGTGAAGACCGGGAGCGGAAGGGCTCCCCTGCCAGTGAAGACCGGGAGCGGAAGAAGCTCCGGGGCCTGGCCCCGCAAGAGTTTTCTGGGGCCCCCGAGCAAGTGAAGGACCCCGCTCCAGGGGCCCCGAAAGACTCTCGTGGGGGCCTCTGCGGAGCACGGGGCAAATTGCCCCTCTTGCCCCCCTTCTGGGCGGCCCTGGAAGCCCCTCCCCGCATGCAGAGGAAGCTAGTGAGATTCTAGGGGGTCTCTGGCAGAGATGAGAGCACCCACCAGACACCCACTCATGGTTGCAAGGAGACCCTCCTGCACAGCCCCCTGCTACGAGGGACCGGGGGCGCCTAGCCAGGGTCAGGAGTTATGCTCCCCCTGAGCCCCTCCCCCGTTACTCCAGGATCCGAGCATCATCCTAATTCACAGGGTAATTCTCCTCCCAGGCTCGTGCAAGGGTAGGAAGCACCACCAGCCCCATTTCCCAGACGGGAGAACTGAGGCCCAGAGAGGCTGAGTGATGTGCCCAAGGACACCCAGGAAGTCTGTGGCAGAGCAAAGCATGTTTCTGCCTCCCCCCTCCCAGGTCTGGCCTGCTCCTGGGTCACTGAATGGTGCGGGGGTGGGGCCTCGGGGCAAGGGGCAGTGCAAGGGGGGGCCTCAGGGGAAGGGGCAGTGCAGGGGTGGGGTCTCGAGAGAAGGAGCAGTGGGAGGGTGAGGTCTTGGGGCAATGTGAGGGCAGGGTCTCAGGTGAATGGGTGGTGTAAGGGCGAGGTCTCAGGTGAATGGGTGGTGCAGGGGCAGGGTCTCGGGGGGAAGGGGTGGTGCAGGGGCAGGGAATCGGGAGAATGGGCAGTGTGGCATTGGGGACTTCGGGGAGGAGGCAGTGTGAGGGCAGGGTCTCGGGGCAAAGGGAAAGCGTGTGGGTGGGGTCTTGGGCAAAGGGGTGATGTAGGGATGGCGATTCAGGGGAATGGGTGGTGAAGGGGTGGGGACTCGAGGGAAGAGGTCAGGCGGGGGCTGGGACTGGGGGTAGGGGTGGTGCAAGGGCAGGGCCTCGGGGGAAGGGACGATGCAGAGATGGGGGTTGGGGAAGGGGCAGGGCCTCGGGGGAAGGGGCGATGCAGAGATGGGGATTAGGGGAAGGGGCAGGGCCTCGGGGGAAGGGACGATGCAGAGATGGGGGTTAGGGGAAGGGGAAGGGGCAGGGCCTCGTGGGAAGGGACGATGCAGAGATGGGGGTTAGGGGAAGGGGCAGGGCCTGAGGGGAAGGGATGATGCAGGGGCAGGGATTAGAGGGAACAGGTGGCACAGGGGCGGGGCCTTGGAGGAATGTGAGCACAGGGTCTCGGGTGAATGGGTGGTGTAGAGGCAGGGTCTCAGGGGGAAGTGGCGGTGCAGGGGCGGGGTCTCAGGGGGAAAGGGAAGGGGCAGGGGCAGGGCTTTGGGGAATGGGGCAGGGATTAGGGGAACAGGTGATGTGAGGCCAGGACGTCGGGGGTAGGGGCAGTGTGGGGTCAGGACCCCAGGAGGAGGGGGCAGGGGCAGTGTGGGGGCAGGACCCCAGGAGGAGGGGGCAGGGGCAGTGTGGGGGCAGGACCTCAGGAGGAGGGGGTAGGGGCAGTGTGGGGGCAGGACCCCAGGAGGAGGGGGCAGGGGCAGGGCTTTGGGGGGAGGGCGGAGCTCGGGGAATGAGGAGGATTAATTCGGTTCAGTGGCAGGTTTGTCTGCGGGTGACACTGGCACTGCAGGGGGTTAAAGCCGGGCTCACCCGAGGGAGGAGGACGGGGCTGGGTGGCCGGGCACAGCGGGAGTTCGGGGAGTGACAAGGAGCCGGTTCCAAGGCTCATCGGACACCCCCAGAAACCAGCTCACACCCAGCCGGGGGGTTACAGCCCCAGCGAACAAGGGGCGCTGGGAACATCCCCGCGGTGCAGACAAATGTACCAAGTCACCGGGCAGAGACAGACCCGGCACTGACCTGCCCCCCCCCGGTCCTCGGCCTCCGCCCCCCGCGCTCCCGCCCCCGCCCCGATCAGCTGCTTTGTGCGGGGGTGAAAGGGTCGAATCGGCGCGGCACGTCCCACGCGGAGCAGGTTAACACACTGCACGGGGGGCGGGGCTCTCTGGGGGGCGGGGCGGGGGGCGGAGTTGTGGCGGGGGAGGCGTCAAGTTGACCCAGGGACCCTCCCTCACTTGGGCTCGAGAGGACGGAAGCGCCCCGGGGCAGGCTGGGAGTTGTAGTTCCTGGCTCGGTTCAGAGCGGAAGTGACGAACCGTTGCTCAGGCAATGTACCCTCTCCCGGTGCACACCGGGAAGCGTAGTTCTCCCTCTCACACGCGACCTCTATTGGAGGAGGGGCCGTAGCTCGTCAGTTCGCCGCGCCCCTCCCCGCTCCCTGATTGGCGGAGAGAGCGCGGGACAGAGACTCGGCGCGTGGGGGGCGGGCCTGGTTCCCTCGCCCCGAGGCTTCGCTGCCCCCGCCCCCTCCCCACGGGGAGCCGGGGGGGGGGCACCAGTGGGACCCGCCCCGGCGCTGCGGGGGGGACGCGGGCTCGGGGGCAGCCGGCGGGCGGGGCCGGGCCGAGGGGCGCTGAGGCGGGACGGGGAGAGGCGGCTCCGCACGGGGGGGCCGGGGGCTCAGACACCCAGTTCCAGGCGCCAGGCCCAGCCCCTCCCCGGGAGCAGCCCCGGCCCGTGGGAGCCGGGCGGGGGGGGCACAGGGCAGAGGCAGAGCGAGTGAAAGGGCTTCACCCCCCCCCCGCTGGGCCTGGGGGGGCAGGGGTGGGGGCTGAGCTGTCTGGGAGCAGCCCCACAAGCGGCAGCCTGGGGCCGCGGGGCCTTCAACCTCCCCCAACCTGCCCCCCCGGTGTCCACCTCCCATTCGCTGTGACTCTCTTGCCAGCACCGCCCCCTCCTCTCCCTCTGTAGGGCCCCTACAGCACCTTCAAGCCCCCCCAACCTGCCCCCCCAGTGTCCCATCATCTGTTGTGACCCTCTCGCCAGCCCCACCCCCATCTGTGGGGATCCCTCAGCCCCCAGCATCCCCTCCCCCATCGTGTACACTCTGCCTGGCCTTTCCCTCTGCCCCGACCTCCTCCTCCCCCCTGTCCTCAGCACCCCGACACTGACCTCCTCTCGCCCCATTCCCCACATCCTCCTTCCCAGCCTCAGCACCCCGCCCCCCCCTTCCTCCTCCTCCCCCATCCCTGTTCTCAGCGCCCCACCCCTAATTGCCTCCAACCCATTTCTCATTGCTGGGCCCCACTTTCCCATCCTCCCACTCCCCCAGATCATCCCCAGGGTGTGAGGTTCCTCATCTTCAGTCTCTGCTACACCCAAACCTGCCAGGTTCCCCTTTTCAACCACTGTGGGGTTGTCCAACCCGCCGACACCCATCCACTCTGGGCTCTCTAAATCCCACATTCCCACAATGCTCCTTGGTTACCCCTCCCTCTTCTATCTCTAATCCCCCTATTCCCTTCCCTTAGGTCCTCCTGGACACCCCAGCCCACAGTCAGGCCCCCACATACATCCCAGTCATTCTCATGCTGAGCTAGTTCTTCAGGGACCCCCACAGCCCAGCAAACTTCTCCATCCATGAGCCCCATGGACCTGTGGCCGGGAAGGTGAGGTAGCTCCCACTTTGGCTGGGCTGGCTGTGGGTGTTAATGTTTTCCTGTCTTGTGTGTGCTGTGCTCACAAAGGCTTTTTGCTCCCTCGGGGTGGGGTGTGGTTTTGGCCGAAGATGAGGTGTTTTGGTAGCCCTGTGGATGCTGTGTGGTGTCTGGAATGGAGTGTGTGTGTTCCCATCGTGCCCCTTCCCCTCTGCCTGCAGAGCTGAGGACAGACAGGCCTGAGGAGCAGAGTAGGAGCTCTGGGAAGGAGAAGAGCAATATGAAGATGGAGTGCAAGATGAGGCTAGATAACTTCTGTGGAGGGAGACATACTGGACAGGGCCTAGGATTGGGGAGACAACCAGGTGTGAGCCCCGGGTTCAGATTTCTAATTGTAGCTGTGATGGCAGAATGGGAGGAGGGTTGAAGCCGAAGCCCTGGGGTGCGGGAGTAGCGAGAAGAGGAGCCTCACCACCATTGCTTTTTCTTTTCCTCTTGTGTAGTGTTTCATACCAAGGGAAAAGAAGTCGCAGGAACGGAGTCCAGCCCTGAGGTGAGATGGAAAGTGATCGAGAGCAGTGACAGCGTGAATCCTGTTGATGTCAGGCAAGAGCTGCCTAACTGGGACAAGAGTAACCGTCTCTGTTGGTGAGATGTGTATCTGGTTTGGGAAGGGCTCTGGTCACAGCCGTCCTGGCTCCAGGCAGGGACTTCTTGTTACCTGGGTGTTGGTTTCCGGACTAGCTTTGGCTTCAGGGGAGATGATGTTGCCATTTGCGAGAGCTGATCATCTCTCTGGCCAGGAGTGGTGTGTGCTCCCTAGCAGAAAGTTGGATCCATGAGGGTGACTCCCTGTTGTGAATTTCTTTCGTCCTCCTAGGTCTCTATCTCTGTGTTGGCCAACTTTCACTCAAACTCTCTCTCTTTCCTTTCATGGACACCTGTCATGTTCAGTTGCCTGCATTCTCTTCCTCTGCTCCCCCTCCCCTAGTCTCCTACGGGATCAGCTGGGTCTACCTGCCCATGGGCAGGGTCTCTGCCATACTGGGAAGGATGTGTCCTGCCTGCTAGGATTGAGGGTTGGTCCTCCCACCTCCTATCTTCGGGAAGACCTCATTGCTGTAACTAGGTCACAGTGTGAGTGGCCGTTCATGTCTTTGGGGCTGTGAGGTCTGAGACTGAGAGGGGTGGGCTCATGGTCGTGGCTTTGGGCAGAGGAGAAGTGGGGCTGGGATTAGAGATGCCCCTTTCACCCGTTAGCTCCATTATGCATCACCCAAAAGCCTCACTCAGGGTCCACTATGCTTCCTTGTGCTAGGCACTGCAGGGACAATCAGAGGGACAGCAGGATGCATGAGGAAATAGATGAGTGTGTGAGGCAGATGGGTGAAGGGGTATGTGTGGCATACGTTGGGGATGGATGGGGGGTTGAGGGTTGGACGGACAGCGGGACAGATGGAGAGCTGCAGGGACGGATGGTGATGTCACAGGCTGGACTTGTGATGGGATCAGCTCATGGCCGCTGGCTCTGTCATGTCCTTCCCCCATCTGCCCGTCTGACTCTGGCCCTGTCTCTCACAGGCAGCACTCAGCGGAGTCTGGCCCTGTTGTTACACTGGTGCCTACTTCCAGCGCACACCTGTACGTAATGTGCTCCTGGAGAGCTCAGGCAGGGAGAAGCGTGTGGCTCACGGCTGCTGAACCAGCTACTCCAAAGAGTGCCGCAGATCTCCCCTTCCTTGAGCAGCAAGACCCTGGGCAGGGGGTTCCCTGTCCCTCCTCGCTGCCAAAGCAACCTGCTCAGCGCAGAAACCGAGGTCACCTGTCTCCACCCAGCCTCTAGCTGGAGCTGCTCCAGCCCCAAATTGCTGGTATCCAGCCTGGCCGGAGTTGGTGTGATGTCCTAGCGGAGTCCGTTCTTTCTCCCCGGTAGGTTATGATTTTCCCCACTGCAGTTAGTTGCTCTTTCTCCGCTTCCCCATAGCCCCTCCCCAGTGATAGTGACCTCTGCTGGCCAGGCACGGGAGTGTCCTGTAGGTGCCTTCTTGTGGGAGCAGTGACTCCTGGTGGCGAGGGGCAGCAATGTCTTGCATGTATCCCCCCTGGCATTGCTGCAGCGACCCCTGGTGGCAACTGAGGTCAGTTGTCTGTGTGACCCCACCACTGCCATTATGCCTGTTAGCGCTGGTGCGTAGGTGAGGCAGGGCCTTGTGTGTATATCAGCCATTGGGGCAGGGCCCTCTGCGTATCCCACTCTCATCTCGTTGACACGTGTTCCCCAGGTGGGGCAGTCCCCTGTGTATATTTACTCCCCCCCAACCCCTATATTGGGCATGTGACCACTAATAGCCAGAGGAGTCAGTGCCCAAGGTGTATTCTTCACCTCCCCCAAGGGGGCAGGGTGCCTGGGTGGCTGTGTCAAGCAGTGCCCTGGGTGTCTTCCAACCCCTTTGTGGCAGTGAGCCCTGCTTCTGGTGTGTATCACTCCCTCACTAGGGATGTGCACGGTTGGCCCAGTATGGCAGTGCCCTTTGTGTAGCCCCCTCCCTCCCCCACCCCCAGGGTGACCAGATAGAAAGTGTGAAGAATCGGGACAGGGTGGAGGATAATAGGCACCTACATAAGAAAAAGCCCCGAATATCGGGATTATCCCTATAAAATCAGGACATCTGGTCACCCTATCCCCTCTACCCCTGTGCCAGGTATGGCAGGCACTGATCCCTGGCATTCCTGTGGGGCAATACCCTCTGTATATCCCCCAATTGGGGCAGTGACCCCTGCTGGTCAAGTGGGGCAGTGCCCTGTGTGTGTGTGTGTCCCCTATTTAGGTAGTGACCCCAATGGCTAAGTGAGGCAGTGGCCTTTGATTTCCTCTTCTCTCCCCAGCCCCCCCTCTCTCTAGGGTAGGGCCCCCAGTTGGGGCACTACCCGATGTGTATCTCTACTAATTGGAGCAGTGACCTCCCCGTGGTGCCCTGGTGTGGCAGTGCCCTATTGGTATCTCCCTCCCCCTCTCCCCACGCCATTGTGGTAGTGGCCACATCAGGCAGTGGCCTGTTTATCATCTCCACCGCACCAGCGCCATTGCAGCAGTGCCACCTGGTGGCCATGTGCAACAGTGCCCCGCCTGTATCCCCCTTAATCTTTGCTGCAGTGACCCCAGGTGCTCAGTTTGAGTAGTAGCCTGTGTTTACCTCACCTCTTGGGGCAGTAACATGTGGGGCCAGCTAAGACAGAGCACAGTCTGTGACGTCTGGTGGCCACGTAGGGCAGTGGCCTGTATGTACCATCTCCTCTGGAGCGGTGACCACTGGTGTCTTGGTGCTAAGATGCAGCCACCTCTGGGTTACGTGGTGGAGCTGTTGACAGGACAGTGGGGACTGCCGCCCCTTTCCAGTAAGTAGGGGAAAGTCTGGTGTTCGGGGCAGAGTGTTCCACCTTCTGTTGAACTGTGATGCTCTGAGCACCTTTCCCTTCCATGAAGAAGACCTTGTGTGACTCCAAAGCTGGTCCAGTAACAGGTATCACCTCACCTGCCTTGTCTCTCTGGTATTCTGGCCAGTGTCCAACTTCCCCTTCACTGTTGGTCTTCAAACTTCCTCCAAGCCTCTTCACCCAGTCCCTTAAGATGCCAAACCTCCCCTGGAGCCCAACCCTGGGGAGGGCACCCTATCTGAAAACCCTACGGCACCATGGGGGTGGTAGTGTCCACTGCCTCCATCTCCCACCAGCCAAGATGGACCCCACAGCACAATGGGAGTGTTTGTGTCTCCTGCTTCCATTTCCTGACAGCTGCTGCCAGGCCCGGCCTAAACTTCCCATTTCTGGTGCGAGTCTGGAAGCAGGTGCTGCCGGGAAGGGTGGTGCTGGTGTCAGGAGAAAGCAGGAGGAGTAAGTGGGTCTGTGCTACTGCGGGGAGGTGCTTCCCTTGCTGTGAAAGGGCCCCGCTATTAGAGGAGATGTCATCTCCCTGCCCTGCCATGCTCTGCACCAGCCCCTGCTTGTCACGGGAGCAGGGCTGGCTCCAGGCACCAGCGTAGCAAGCAGGTGCTTGGAGCAGCCAATTCAAAGGGGCAGCCCGTCTGGTATCGGGTCAGCATGTCTGGTCTTTGGCGGAAATTCGGTGGCGGGTCCCCCATTTCCTGTCTTAGTCTTTGAGCTGCCACCAAATGTCTACCAAAGAGGAAGGGAGGGAGGACTCGCCGCCGAACTGCCGCAGAAGAAGCAGTGTGGTTGAGCTGCCGTCAAAGAGCCACAGCTTTTTTTTTCTTTTATATTTACTTTCTCCACACCTGTCATGGTTTTATAGACCTCCGTCGTATCCCCCTTTAGTCGTCTCTTTTCCAAGATGAAAAGTCCCAATCTTATGAATCTCTTCTTAGACAGAAGCTGGTCCATATCCCCTCATCATCTTTGTGGTCCTTTTCTGAATCTTTCCCATTCCAATAGATCTTTTTTGAGATTGGGGCGATTGCATCAGCACACAGTATTCAAGATGTGGACGTACCGTGGATTGATATTGAAGCGATATGATAGTTTCTGTCTTCTTACCTATCCCTTTCGTAATGATTCCCAACACTCCGCTGCACATTGAGTGGATGTTTTCAAAGAACTATCCACAACGACTCCCAGATCTCTTTCTCAAGTGGTAACAGCTAATTTAGACCCCATCTTTTTATAGGGATTGTTGGGATTCTGTTTTCCAACGTGCATTACTTTGCACTTAACAGCGCCGATGTTCATCTGCCATTTGGTTGTCCCGTCATCCAGTTGTGTCAGATCTCTTTGTGGCTCTTCGCAGTCTGCCTGGGAATTAACTGTCTTGAGCAATTTTGTATCATCTGCAAATTTTGCCACTTCACCGTTTACCCCTTTCCCCAGATCATTTATGAATAAGTTGAACAGTACTGCTCCCAGTACAAACACCTGGGGATAAGAGAGGGAAGATCCTCTTCTGACGCTGGCAGACCAGGTGCCAGCTCACGCCAAGGCCCCTAGGCCTTACTGATAAGTGACAAACGCATGGCTGGAAACTAGTCTTGCTCACCTGTTTGTTAGTGTTGTTAAAACAGGCATTAGATTCATAAAAATGTGTTTAGAGTTTATGCCTAGCTCATCAGTTGCTGCATGCATTCTTCTCACCTATAATAGCCGTAGCCTGTGTTGAAAGGTGATATATAAGCGTTGGCACTAAAGCTGTAAACCCCCTTGCTGCCACTCCGCCACCAGTCAGGAGAGAAGCATTACCAAGTGTGAAACGCTAGTTTACCAGAAGAAGTGTCATCTCCTTTCCAACAGGAGAAGGCCCTGACTGAGACATCAGACAGGCCACTGTGGATCATCCATGGACAAAAGACCTTGTTGATTGCTCCCCCTCACACACCCACAAGGAGGCAGAGACCTGCACAAACACTTGCCCCCATCAGCTTGAGCTCTGGGGGAATGAAATAAAAATCTCTGTCAGGAAGAAACTGTTGTCCCCACCCGCGATGCTGCTTGGACTTCAGGGAGACGGCATGCCTTCTAAGCATAAGCAAGGGATCCCGGCTGTTTGGCTAGGGTTAGCCCTAAAGGACATACAGAGTTTGAGTGTTACAGCAGCTTCTACTACACTTGGGTGGCAAGCTAGAGTCAGGGTGCCCAAGGGGGCTGTCTGTGACTCCATGTTAAGGCTGTTCTTGTGCTTGAGGAGATCACACTTGATGCTTGGTGGGTGAGATCCAAGTGTGTGTGTAATACACAACCGTGAGGAACCCCACTGCCTGCCAGCCCCAGGCTCCAGGGGCTCCTGCTCTCTGGGGCTCTGGCTGCACTAGAAAAGTAAGTTTCAAGCTTGCCTGGTTCAGAAAACTGGAAGGGAAAGATAGAGAACCCACATTACATTTTTTAAACAAAGAATTCTCATGATTTGTAAGTCACTGTTGTGATTTTGGGGATTTTCCAATAGTGAGGGTGGCAATAATGAGAAGTTAAGGGTAATTATTTAGCATTTAGATTACAGTCAGTTTGGGGGGAAAAAATCAGGCTTGGGGCCCTTGTGTGCCGGATGCAGCACGACATCTAGTGCCTTGTCTCGATCTTACGAACCAAGATACATAGAACGTAGGTTGGGTACGGAGAAGTCTGTGTAACTCGTGCAGTTGTTGATGTACACGTAATCTCAAATATTACCAAGCCCCCACCCCAAGAAAAACAAAAACAAAAAAAACAACCATCTCCCCAACAGACCCAGAGTCCGGAAAGCATTTGTCCCTCATACTGTTGAAAAGACTCACAGCAGAAAGAAGAAGTCCAGCCTCTTAAATAATTATCTAGCAAGACAAAGAAGAACCTCTCACATCTGCAGACTCACAAAACACTTCCAAGAAAGTGTAACTGTATTGTGTTTATCATAAAGAAACAAAACCACTAAAAACACCATATTCTTCTGCTTTTTCAAAAAAAAATTCTGCTTGAAAAAAAACCATCACAGTTTAACTTTTTTCTGTTTTTCTAACCAGAAGGTTCTTCCCTAAAGCAGATACACTGTTCCTGGAGACACTGCAATACCAGATCCATGCATGGGGGAAGACAAAGCAAGCTCCTGTTCTCACTAATTCTTCTCTTTCAAAAATCAAGCTAATACACAATGCTCACATCAAAGACATATCACAGATTATAATGAACAGACACTATGCTTTGATCTTAGCTCCAGAGAGCCAAGAAACAAAACTGACATTCTGCCACGCACGCACACCCCTGCGCCCACCCATTTCTACCTCACCAGGACGAGCTCCCAGACATGCAACAAACACCATAACTAGGGAACTCTACGGAAGACTGACTCACTTCCCCGAAATGACTCCAGTGGAAGAATTCAAAGCAAGAACCCTTAACACACAATTCTCTTCAAAGACAGACAAGTCTTGCAGATGCCTTCCTCTCCCTGGTTTCCCCTCTAGACTCCTAATTTCCATAAACCCACCCACTGACCTGTGACTACCAATCTCTCACTGTTAACTCTTATAGGAAACCATGGCAAAGAAAGCCTATGCAAGCGCTATTCCGCAGCCCCAGTGCTCTTTTTTGCTCCTTCCCACGCAACTATATCAAACATACAGTCAATTGCATCAAAGCAGTTCCTCGCTATTTGGGGCATTGGTGCCCCTTAGTCCCTCTGAGGTGATCGGCTGGTTCCTTCTGGCCTTAAATGCTAGGAATCTGACTCAAATGGCCACAAACTTCCTCCTCTTCTGCTCCTATGAACTATCCCTCATCTGGGCAAAACATTTAAAAACACTGGTGTTTTCCCAACAGGAAAGGGATGGACAATTTCTCTTCTGTGGGGAGACGAGGGAAACCATGCAATTACCTTCTGGAAGGTATATTAAGGAGGGTGGCGTAAGAACCCTCATGGACTAGATTAAGAAAGCAGCTCTTTAACTGACCTTCCAACAATGAGAAACTGAAATCCGCAAGAGCAGCCTTTCAACTCAGGGACCCAAAAATAAGCTGTTGACAATAACTAACCCAAGAGTTACAAATGACTCCAAACCATACACTCTTAGGACAGACCAAATGTTAACACAAACAACAACGCAATTCTTTGCTGCTCTTTAAGTGTGATAACCAAAAACTTATGAAACCAAAGAGCCAGCAGAATACACACCACAAAACAGTCCCCTGTTAGCTAGGAAGCCATCTCACTAACACGATGAGCTCAAAAAAAAAAAGGGGGGCAAAAAATCCCACACAGTCATTTTCAGAGCTCTCAGTTGTTTTCATACACTAATAGAAAAGCTTGAGTTACTGACACTAGTTGAGATAGTATCCTTCTGTTTTTTTCACAACAGGGAACTGCCTTACCAAAACAAAGCCTCAAAAAAATTGGGTACAAATTCATAAATGCTCCTCTCCACAAAAATCTTTAGTAAAAGGCAAAAGATTTATACAAACTGGGAAGGGGAAAGAAGAAAAAGAAGAAGAAGGAAGAAAAAAAAAAGAAAAAAAAAAAGCAGAGTCTCTGCCGGGGCAACCGCATATCCTACCACAAGTCAGGGTGACTACTCTCACAGCCCACTAAACTGCTAGCTTTTAGAGGAAATGGAATTGAACCGATTGACAGCCTGAGTTGGATCATGGGAACCGGGGACACAGGGAGCAAAACCAGCCCCTTGACCAGGGACTCGCTTCACTGCAGGCAATGCACTGTGGGTATGCAAATAAGATGCTCCGGCCGTCTCTGGTGCTCAAAGGAGTCTTTTCTCCGAGCTGCCTCTGCTCCTTCCCCAGCTGGGCGGAGATTGGGATGCAGCGAGGGTGGGGAAGCTGCTCTCCTGAGACAGTCCCGCTGATGGCCAGGCACATGGAGGACGGAGCCCGGACGAGAAGCCAGAGGGCACTTGGCCCACAGCTAAAATCTGGAGCAAAAGCACACACTTTGCAAAGGAACAGGAGCCGGGATCTCAGACATGAGATTCTATCTGCCGGCCGGGGTGCGACCCTGTGTTGTACTTGCTGCTTGGTCTGTCTCTCCTGCAAAGTAGCTGGCCTCAGATCCTTGGGGTTCGCTGAGCTGCAGCTCACCTTGATACACGGGAACAGCTTAAAAATCATGGCCTCTCAGGGTTGGAAGGGACCTCAGGAGGTCATCTAGTCCAACCCAATCCCCAACTAAATCATCCCAGCCAGGGCTTTGTCAAACCTGACCTTAAAAACCTCTAAGGAAGGAGATTCCACCACCTCCCTAGGGAACCTATTCCAATGCTTCACCACCCTCCTCATGAAAAAGGGTTTTCCTAATATCCAACCTAAACCTTCCCCACCGCAACTTGGGACCATTGCTCCTTGTTCCGTCACCTGGTACCACTGAGAACAGTCTAGATCCATCCTTTTTGGAACCCCCTTTCAGGTAGTTGAAAGCAGCGATCAATCCCCCCTCATTCTTCTCTTCTGCAGACTAAACAATCCCAGTTCCCTCAGCCTCTCCTCTTAAGTCATGTCTTCCAGCCCCCTAATCATTTTTGTTGCCCCAGGCTGGACTCTTTTCAGTTTTTCCACATCCTTCTTGGAGTGTGGGGCCAAAAACTGGACACGGTACTCCAGATGAGGCCTCACCAATGTCGAATAGAAGGGAACGATCACGTCCCTCGATCTGCTGGCAATGCCCCTACGTATACAGTCCAAAATGCCGTTAGCCTTCTTGGCAACAAGGGCACACTGTGAACTCATATCCAGCTTCTCATCCACTGTAACCCCTAGGCCCTTTTCTGCAGAACTGCTGCCTAGCCATTCGGTCCCTAGTCTGGAGCAGTGCATGGGATTTTTCCGTCCTAAGTGTAGGATTGGGCACTTGTCCTTGCTGAACCTCATCAGGTTTCTTTCAGCCCAATCCTCTAATTTTTCTAGGTCCCTCTGTATCCTATCCCTACTCTCCAGCGTATCGACCGCTCCTCCCAGTTTAGTGTCATCTGCAAACTTGCTGAGAGTGCAGTCCAAGCCATCCTCCAGATCATTAATGAAGATGTTGAACACAACCAGCCCCAGAACCAACCCTTGGGGCACGCCGCTTGATATCGGCTGCCAATTAGACGTGGAGCCATTGATCACTACCCGCTGAACCCGACGACCTAGCCAGCTTTCTGTCCACTTTATAATCTATTCATCCAGCCCATACTTTTTGAACTTGCCGACAAGAATACTGTGGGAGATTGTATCAAAAGCTTTGATAAAGTCAAGGATTAACACCTCCATTGCTTTCCACTCATCCACAGACCCAGTTATCTCCTCACAGAAGGCAATTAGGTTAGTCAGGCGTGACTTGCCCTTGCTGAATCCAT
Organism: Gopherus flavomarginatus; assembly: GCF_025201925.1. Lineage (NCBI taxonomy): Eukaryota > Metazoa > Chordata > Testudines > Testudinidae > Gopherus > Gopherus flavomarginatus. The sequence continues at coordinate 2,371,151 of NW_026114610.1, forward strand.
GCTGACTGCTCCTGATCACTTGCCTCTCCTCTGAGTGCTTTAGAATTGATTCCTCGAGGACCTGCTCCATGATTTTTCCAGGGACTGAGGTGAGGCTGACTGGCCTGTAGTTCCCCTGATCCTCCTTCTTTCTTCCCTTTTTGAAAGATGGGCACTACATTAGCCTTTTTCCAGTCATCTGGGACCTCCCCCGATCACCATGACTTTTCAAAGATAGCCAGTGGCCCTGCAATTACACCCGCCAACTCCTTTAGCACCCTCGGATGCATCGCATGCAGCCCAAAGGATTCTTGCTCGTCCAGCTTTTCTAAATAGATTTGAACCACTTCTTTCTCCACAGTGGGCTGGTCACCTCCTCTCCATGCTTTGCTGCCCAGTGCAGCAGTCTGGGAGCTGATTTTGTTCGTGAAGATGGGGACAGGGAGAAGCATCAACTACATTAGTTTTTTCCACATCCTCTGTCACTAGGTTGCCTCCCTCATTGGGTAAGGGACCTACATTTTCATTGACTTTCTTCTTGTTGCTAACATACCTGAAGAAACCCTTCTTGTTGTTACTCTTAACATCTCTTGCTAGCTACAACTCCAAGCATGAGTTGCCCTTCCTGATTTCACTCCTGCCTGCCTGAGCAATATTTTTATACTATTCCCGGGTCATTTGTCCAATCTGCCTGGCTGGTGGGAGGATGTAAGCAGGGTGAGAATGAACTCTACCCTGCCATCTGTTGGTGATCTGTTGTAAAGGCCTTTTGAGGCTGCTGTCATTTGCATGGTTCCACCCACCCCGGATTGCATGATGGGGGTGCTTGTCCAAAGGATCATTTCGGCTGCTGTGGGATCCTCAGTCTCTTTCTTATTAGGGCAGTGGTAATAAAGTGCAGTTATTTCGGTGACATGAATCAAGGACAGTAGAACGGAACTTAGCGGTTCATGATTTCGGGACTCACCCGAACCTACATGAATGTCGTTAGGCAAGGGACATGGGTTCCAAAACATGGTGAAATAAGAGAGACTGAAAAGGAATATTTACACTTAGTGCTATGGATTTCTTGTGGAATCTTTAAATGCACATTTTATGCTCTTTGTGTCTCTCTAGTTCAAAAATAGGATGTTTTATGTTTCTAACCCATGTTTAGAACTAGCCATAAATAAAAAATGGTTAGTGACTCAAAGCAGTTTTCCAGTATTTCTAAAGGGCTACACTGTGATCTTTTTTCTACACTAGACATTGAAAACAACTCCATAGTTGGGGAAAAAGCTCCTTGCCACTCACACAGCAAAAAAATTTTGCAGATTGGATTCTGAGATTTAAGCTGTGGGGCACAGCTTTTGTGCCACACTCTGAAACCAGATTCTTAGTAACAGGTTAATGGGTAGGTTTACACAAATTCTGGCCTCTGGGACCAGAGCTGGGGGTGGGCCCCCACAACTTTTGTGGCACATGCACCACCTCTGCAAATCAACCTTTGCCACCTCACTCCATAACACCACACACACAGCAGCTGCCTTTTACCTTTCAGAACCAAAACACACCCTGAAAGAGATCAAACAGCATAAGCTTAAGGCCAACAGCTGCACCACTAACAACAACTCAAACACATTCAAAAACACCTCTGTCTTTACACACCAGGGACATCAGGAACAAAACCAGCACACACCAAGTGCCAAAAGCCAGCCAAACATTCATTCCAGCCTCTCACAAGCCTTGGGCATTGGGAACCCAGACCCCTTAATGATGAGTACTTTTCAGGCGAGGGAGAAGCTCTCAGGCCTCAAATGCCAGCTACAGTTACTCTCTCCTTGATCCAAAACGAACAGCAAAATACACTGCATTACTCCTGCCCCAATAACAAAGAGACTGGGGATCCCACAACAGCTGAAATGACCGTTTGGACAAGAACTCCCATCATGCAATCCGGGGTGGGTGGAACCATGCAAATGACATCAGCCTCAAAAAGCTTTTACAACAGATCACCAACAGATGGCAGGGTAGGGTTCATAGCGACCCTGCTTACATCCTCCCGCTAGCCAAGAATTGGTGGTCCTGATAAATCACATTCCCTATTATACTAACTCATTGGTATTGAATGCGAAGTTATGGCTAGCAAAAGTAGCCACCCATCTCTGCCTTGTAGCATCCAGCTTAGTCCTTGTTAACACATAAGTCAGTGGATTGTTCTCTGTCCACACCTGAAACTGAGCACCACAAAAGCAGTCTCGAAATTTCTCAGTGATGGCCCATTTCAAGACCAAGAACTGTTGCTGGTGGATGGGATAGTGAGTTTCGCTATCAGACAGTCCTCAGCTGGCAAAGCCTACAAATTTACATTTCCTTCCACTTCCTGGTACGAGACTGCTCCCAGACCCTCCAAACTGGCATCAGCATGCAGGATAAACCATTTGTTTATGTTAAGAAGGACTAGGACTTGCACATGAATCAGTCAAATAATTATTTCCTATAAAGCCCTGTCACTTCTGTTATCCTGTCATGTCCCAAATGGAGAAGAGAGGAGCGCCTCCCGTGTCCCAGGCCAGGAACACCAGATTGGATGGGGGGAGGTGTTCATGACTCAGTCCAGGTTTGCTAGTGCTGCAAAGGAGAAGATTTCCTTCCTCAGTCCAGGTCAACTGGAATTGTTGTTGTAGTGGGAGAGAGATGTCTCTCATCTGGTTCTTAGATGCTTTGGTGAGAGGGGATAGGCAGAGGTTTTTTTTTCCCCTTTGCAGCTCACATCGCATATTTCTTCTCTGGTTTTTGCTCTAGCTTGATTTCTCTCTTGCATCTCAGTTTTCTCTTTCTTGGCCTCATTCCAGACCATTCACAGCCCAATTCTCTATCCTAACCCTGAGTCCTCTACTGCACTCTGAATGTCTCATTCTAACCCCACCTCAGAGTCAGCACCTCTAGAACCAGTGCCTTCATCCCTCTGCACTCCAACTCTCTGTCCCATGTACCGTGATTTAGGGTGTACTAATAATATTAATTTGGATAATTTGATGAAAATTTAATTGATTAGCTTACATGTTATTTAATTTAATTGACTTACAAAGTTACATTTGCATTACTGCTATTCAAAAGATACATATGGCATTATATGCAACAAAGATTTGGTTAATATACTCACAGCCTTCCTTGATAACCTGGTGGTAAGAGACACAGGACCAGCCTTGCAGTTCAGGTTTCTCAATTCTTAAATGAAAGATGCAGTGCTTAGAAAATGCTAGTGTTACTTAGGGTTTACTTGAATATGTTAAACTTAAAATCAAAACCTAATAAACAAAGACTAAAAACGTAGGGAAACCGAACTTAGCCTAGTTCCCTTGAAACTTAAAATTTAAGAAAAAATACAGCCTACTGATAGTACATAGAGAGAGAGTGGAGGAATTAAGTCACAATGATAGAGCAAAGTGCTCTAGTGAGGTGGGTTACCTCTTTTATAGGGCACAAGGGCCGGAAATCCTTCCTCCTATGCTCAAATTTCAATCCTCACCCACAAAACATTAGGGTACATTTACTTCATAGGCTAGTATGTTTGTGCTTGCTGATGACATGTACATATGCACATAAGTTACTTTGTAGTGTACCTGTTAAATCTGTGGGTACAACACTGAATAAAACCCTATGCTATTCTCCATTGTCGATTGGTCTAAGTAAAGGTCTTGGATAGGCATGGGTACTTATCTTTTTAAGTAACGTGATAAAGGTCGATTTTCCTCTCTGAGTAAAAGGTCACAATATACATATGCTAACTTTGCCTTAGCTTAACATACAGGATATGGCCTGTAGGTTCTCGTAAGTCATGTGTCTCAGTCCCCTAATCATTTTTATTGCCCTCTTCTGGACTCTCTCCAGTTTGTCCACATCCCTTCTCATGTGGGTCCCAACCCCAAAAGTACTCACATTTTACCCCATTGGCCCCAAAATCCCGTCTTTTAATATGTAAATAGGGTGCTGCCATGGTCAAGTCACTCCCGAGCTCTCCAGTGGAGCCTGCTGGCGGAGAACAAGGTGAATATTGGCCAGGATGTCACTCAGTCAAATCCCTGTGCTCCCAGCAGGTGGTATTGGAAAGCTCCAAGATGGCTCATTTCCCTTTCTCTCATCAGCTTCAGGCCCCAGGGTTACAAATGCACAAACCAGCTGGGATTCTCCCCTGGCCTCAGGGTGTGGGGCTGCTCTGAGGGGGTGGACTTGCACACTTGGGATATTAGTGCAAAGATACAATTTCAATTTCTCTTAGAGAAATTGGAGGGCAATTTATATTTGGTACAAATCTTATTTAGTGAAAGGAAAGCTGCAGTGACAGCCTGGCTAATGGGGTGCAAAACACCTTCCTCCTGGGAGACACAAGAAGTTAGAAATAGAAATTTACATCGTTTGTTCCAATGTTGGTACAGGTTTAATTTTGCTTCTGTGTAGGTTTGTTTCAGGCTGTGAGCATTTTGGTTTATTGGGTTGTTTTGTTTTTTTTAGTTCGAATGGAGCTTTTAATTGTCATTTGCTGGATTGAAATGGCTGACTTGCAACACTAGTTTTGACATAGTTCTGCATATTTTATTACGATTTGACCAGTATTCAAGGATTCAATTCCTTTATAGGAGGTTTTAGTGGTCATGCTTATTTATTTGATGTTATTTTATCATTCTGCTGTAGCAGACTTTTTTGATAAAATGTTGAAATTATTAATTTACAGCATTTGTTAGTTTTTATTTTTACAAACAAAGTTTTTCTTAATGTTTGGGTTTTAAATTAAGCCTTGTTTTTGGTTTCAATTTTTCATTTAGGTTTTGGTTACTGATGGGATCTTTAAGAGAACTTTGGATTCAGTACTAAAATTTGGACAGATTTAGAATATTTAAAGTAAACCCTGTTTACTATTTTATTTTAATAAAGTTTGTATTGCTGTAAACCCTAGCCGGGGGGAGAGGAGATGAGCCTGGCCTTTAACTGAGAAGGAACAGAGGCTTGGCCCCCGTGAAGGGTGAGGCCAGGTGATGGGGGGCACAGCTCCCCAATTTTTTTTGTCTAGCCCATCTCAGGCCTACACTATGCTGTTAAACTGATTTTAACAGGGTTAAATTGATTTAACGCTGCACCCGTCCACACTACACTGCTCTTTATATCTTTATATCAATTTAAAGGTCTCTTTAAATCGATTTCTGTACTCCTACAAAATGAGAGGAGTAACGCTAAAATCGATATTACTATATCGGATTAGGATTAGTGTTTACGCAAATTGATGTTATTGGCCTCATTATTTTACAGTAGCTACCCACAGTGCACCACTCCAGAAATCGACGCTAGCCTCGGACCATGGACGCACACCACCGAATTCATGTGCCTAGTGTGGAGGCTCACAATCGACTTTATAATATCTGTTTTATAAAATCGGTTTAAGCTAATTCGAATTTATCCTGTAGTGTAGATGTAGCCTCAGTCCCCCACTAAAGGAGAAGAGTCTGATGCCACCCCTGCTGGTCACTGAGTGTCACTGCTGCTCCATGGGAAACATGCTCTGTGCCTTACCCAGATTGGTGGGAAACACACTCTCTGCTTTACTGTGACTGGTCCGTGGGTGTCACAGCTCCTAGAAGGCAGACACACGCTGTGTATTACGCCACCTGACCAGTGGGTGTCACTGCTGTATCAAGGGAAACACCTTCTGTGCATTACCTGGAATGAGCACGAGGTGCCACTGCTGCTCCTAGGGATACATACTCTGTGTGCTACCCTGATTGGCCATAGGGTGTCACTGCTGCGCCAAGGAAAACACCTTCTGTGCATTACTCTGACTGCCCACTGGGTGTCACTGCTGCGCCAAGGGAGACATAAGAACGGCCAGACTGGTTCAGACGCAAAGTCCATCTAGCCCAGTATCCTCCTGTCTTCTGACAGTGGCCAGTGCCAGGTGCCCCAGAGGGACTGAACAGAGCAGGGAATCATCAAGTGATCCGTCCCCTATTGCCCATTCCCAGCTTCTGGCAAACAGAGGCTACAGGCAGCATCCCTGCCCACCCTGGCTAATAGCCCTTGTTCTAATCTAGTTCTTTTTTGAACCCTGTTTTAGTCTTGGCCTTCACAACATGCTCTTGCAAGGAGTTCCACAGGTTAACTATGCAACTGCCCTGAGTTTACCCCTCCCTCCCCTGGCCAGGTTGTACATGGAAAAGAGGATGAGGATGAGGAGAGCCATGATGTGTCTATCAGTTGCTGGTGCCTCAGTTTCCTCTAGGCAGCAGTGCTGCAGGCTCCTTTGGTCTGTGCCCATGCAACTGTGTCTGGGGAAGGAGGAGTAAAGGCTCATGCTTCCCAGCCCCACGCCCCACCCCTAGCAGCTGGGGAATCCAGGCCAAATTTAACCCTGGTAGCTGGGCCGGGATTTCCCTGGGCTGGGGTAGGGCTGGGGAGGAATTGGGAGGGAGACAGACGCACCTGCTGTGAGGGAATATCCTCCCATTCCCTGCCAACTCCCTTCAGTCCTTGCAGCACAGCACCCCCTAGCATTTCTTTCTCTGTCATGGGAGCTGTCTGCTGCTTGCTTCTCCCTTAGCATCATCTCTCCCCATCCTGGAGCACTGGCATTGCCCATCCTGTGCAAACAAGAAGGCCCCAGTGTGCCCTGTGGCACTGCCCTGCAATTGTGGGGGCAGCTGTTGGATGGAGCCATATCAAAATATGGGGGTGGGCAAGGCTGGGGACCAGGACTCCTGGGTTCTCCCCTCAAATGTGGGAGGAGAGTGGAGATTAGGGGGTAGAGTGGGGGAGGGGCAGGGCTGGGATCCAGGGATACTGCTTTTTCTGGTTTTCTCCACCTACTGCAGCTGCCTTGGTCCTTTCAATGTGTTTCTTGTTCCATATTCATTTGCTGACTTGTGTAACTCACCCCAGAGGTGGCTGCATCTCAGTGTTGGGTGAGGCACCCTTGGCTGCATCACCTCCTAACCACATCTCTCTCCCCCTTCGGGTGACCCTGCAGCACTCAGCAAACATCCACAAGATCATGGGGCACTTTGAGCATTGGGCTGGCAGGGGCCAGGCACCCAGCCCTCCCTCCAGAGAATGGGACCCAGCACTCCCTACTTTTTACAGGGATTAAAAAGGGGCAAAGGGGGGCAAATCAGAGGAGGGGGTGGCCAGGGTCTCAGCAGGGGGTGGAAATTGACTGGTCAGGGGGTCAAGCAGCTGGAGGCAGAGTTAGGAGAGAGACTGAAGGCAAAGTCAGGGAGGGGGGAAGGAGCCAGAGTTAAGCCCAGAGGGAGGCGCTACCAGAGGGTTAAACCCTGGCACAGGCAGGGGCAGAGGGGTAACAGTTATCCCGGTGGGCTGAGACTCCAGTGTTTGCAAACATGGGTGGGGGGAGCAGAGGGCTTTTTTACTTCCCCTCTCACAGGCAGCACCTCTCAGCATGGGCTTCCCAGGGCTGGGCTCTTAAAGGCACAGGCATCCCACTGCCTAGACACTGCAGCTCCTTTCTGATGTAACCAACTGAGGTGCTGCAGTAGGAGACTCAATTCAGTGAAACTGGGCATTCCCTATACGCCCCCCAATCAGGGGACTGTGCACCCCCTTCCCCGAATTTCCCCAACAGCCCCTCCCTCAGTGGTCAGGTAGTTACATGCAGCGTTGCCAATGTTGTCATTGGTTGCAAATTTGAATGGAAATTGAAACGTTAACACACTTTAAAAGCAGATACAACGTATGAAAACTACTTGTACCTGAGAAAGTAAAATAGGTTTGGAAAGTCTGGACAAAGCCAGGTTTCCTCACACAGCTGTTGTGTTTGCTGACAATGTCGGTGCATTGGCTTCGGCAGTGTTGGCCAACCTTAGAATTTCAAATGATGATTTGTAAGCGAGGTGTGAATGAGCTCTCCCCTGGCAGCTACTGATGACCAGGGTTGAGAGGAGGCTTTGGGACCAGACTGTATTTACATGAACTCACCTACACTGCTGAGGTATCCAGCGGACAGAGCTGGGCTGCCTCTGCTCTAGGTGCCCAGAGGAGGGAAGGTGTGTGGGGCTCCAGTCTGGGAGTCTTCCTCCTGCCAAGCCCTGACTGTTAATCCCAGCCCTGTCACTCCTTTCTTCAAGCGCCATATGGGCCAGAGGAAAAGTGTGGTAGGAAGCAAAAGGGCCAAGCTTGTGAACATCAGGTGCAGCAGCAAGAATCCCAACTATCAGGGTAACAAGTTCTAGAGCCCTGACCCATTGTGGCCATCCCAGCCAAAGACCTGGCTCTAGGAGGTGTGAGACACCCAGCAGGAGGGGAAAGATTCACTCTTACACAGCTGGAGACAGGGAAGTTAAGCTCTGGGGTGTTACCATAAGCATCGGTGGCAAGTTTGTAGAAATTTTGGTGGTGCCCAGAACCTGCCCCCAAACTCCACCTCCACCTGCCTAAGGCTCTGGGAGGGGATTTAGGCGGGAAGTCTGGGCTTCAGATCCTGGGCTGGGGATTAGGGTGCAGGAGGGGTGCAGTAGGCTTTAGGATGGAGTTTGGGTGCTGGGTGCAGGCTCCGGCAGGGTTGAGAGGTGCAGGCTCTGGGGATGGGAAGGAGTGCACCCTGTGGGAGGGAGCATAGGGCTGAGGATGAGGGATTCATGATGCAGGAGGGGCTCAGGACTGGGGCAGAGTATCAGGCTTCAGAGGGAGCTCAGGGTTGGGGGTGTTGGAGAGGCTCAGGGCAGCCTGCACTAGGACTCTGGGGCAGCAGTTCTACCCAGAATCCCTGTACTCCAGCAACAGGAGCAGGCAGGAGACAGGCCCCTGCTGCTTTTTGTCAGGCAGGGACGCACCACAGCAGGGGGAGGGGTGCCAGGGCCCAGGGGAAGAGACCCAACTCCAAATATTGCCAGAGCAGGGCCCCCAGCCCTGAATATTCCTGGAGCCCGAGCACCGCAAATGTATATAACCTGCTGCCTATGACCACAAGCCAACACAAGGTCCCACTGAGATTTGAACTCAGATTACAGGATTCAGAGTCCTGAGTGCTGCCCATTACACCATGGGACCAGCTTGTGCTGCCTTCTCTGCACATTGGTGAACCTCATGGGGCTGGCTTGTGTAAGGGGGCTCTTGGCTCTATACTAAAACTTAGTGTGTGTTTGGGGTGGGGGTTGGTTGGCTAGTTCCCAGCACCAATAGAAGGGGGAAGGATCAATGGGAAATCAGGACCCTGAGACTGACAGTCCCCAGGGACAATGGGGAGAGGCCAAAGCTACAAGTTAGCTGCACTGACAGGCCAGGCAGTGTAATGAGGGAGTCACCAGGCCAGGGGGTCCCATCCTCCATGTGAGCTGGAACTGCCTGGGTGAGAGTGGGGCAGAGCTAAGGAGAGAGCAGGAGCCCGAGAAGAGCCGGGGAGCAGAGCTGCGCAGGTGTAGTGCCAGAAACTGCTACATGTAGGAATTTGCAACCTGTAGCAGTTACTGATACCTGAAGTTGTTCTTATTTGCTGACTTATCCTAACTGGCTAAAACTTGACAGTGGTTTCTCTAGCAAAGGCCAGTCCCTGGCCCCTTGGTCCAGACTTCCTCCTTTATATCAGGCTAGGGTGACCAGATGTCAAAGATGAAATATCAGGACATGAGGGGCGGAGCAAAAAAAAAAACCAGAGGGCCGCCCCGCCACCAAGCGGCAGTGGCACAGCCCCATCTCCAACCAACTCTCGGCTCTGACCCCCGATACACCCCCAGCTCCCCCATCCCCTCACTCCTGGGCCCAGCCTGGGCTCCGAGCTCTGCAGCCGAGCCATGACCCGGGCCCTTCCTGCAGCTCCCGGGCAAGGGGTGAACCAGGCAGCTCCCGGCAGGAGTGTGTCAGCCCCACGTGTGTCTCTGCTCCCCGCCCACCTGGGCCCTGCCTGCTCCACGCTGCCCCCAGCCCCATTGCGCTGCCCCGCAGGCTGCAGGGCTGGAGCAGCTTCCGCGCTGCGCTCCCGGCCATGGGCATGGCCTGTGTGCAAACCTGGGAGGGAGGAAGAATGCTGTGTGCTTGGGAAAGAGGCAGAGCCAGGGCAAGGATTTGGGGATGGATCCAATGGGGGAATGAAGGGGCGGAGTTGGGGGGGGGGCAAGTATCCCTCCAGACTATGCCTGTGTGTCGGAGCAGAGGACAAAGTTATTTGTTTGTCCAGGGTCCCGACCAAACATCGGTCGGGACGCGGGACAAACAAGGAAATATCAGGACAGTCCCGATAAAATCAGGACGTCTGGTCACCCTACATCGGGCTTCAAGTTGAGAATCATTTCCTATTCCCGCTCTGCAGGAGGGGAGACTTTTAAACGCGCTGTCTGTGTGACTGCACATGGCTAAGCAAAGAGAACAAACCCCAATCCCCCCCGTGCTTTGGGAGCCAGGTTTGTGGTGGGAATTTTGTGGTTCAGATGACTTCACACCTGGGCATTGTGATTTTTTACCAGTCTCTCTGGCATTGGGGCATTTTTGTGTTCACAGCTGTGATGGCCTAGTGGTTAAGATGTGGGAGTTGAAATCCAATAGGGTTCTCCTGTGCAGGTTTAAATCCTGCTCCCAGTGAGGCCTGTGTTTTAGCCAGTCTCTAACCCCGGCAACACCTCTGTACAACCCCCTGAGACACTCTCAATTCTCTCCCCACCCCAAGTAAATCCTGTTCTGCTCCTTTCATAGAGATCCCTGGGGCACCACCTCACACTGTGTCCCTGAGGGGTCAGGCAAACTCTCAGCACCTGAAGCCGCTGGCACTCACCTGATGCCCCATAGATCAGCCATAGCCCAGGTTCTGCTCCTCTCTCTAGAGTGCGAAAAGAGCCAAGTCAGCGACTCCATGGGAGCTATGGGGCTGCAGAATCAACAGAGAAAAAATAGGTGCTCAGCGCCCATTGACAGCCAGCTCCTCCTCCACACTGCAGGCCTTGCTGACAAGCTCCTCCTCTTCCCTTTCAGTGCCTCTCACTTGCCAGTGATCAGCTGTTCAGTGGGGTGCAGGAGGCACTGGGTGGGGAGGGGAAGGAGCAGGGACAGGAAGAGCTGGGGGTGGGAGAGGAATGGGTCAGGAAGGTGCAGGAAGGGAAGAGATGGGACAGGATGGGGTGGGGACTTGGGGGAAGTGGTGTAGTGGGGGCAGGGCCTGGGGAGGAAAGGGGGGGATTTGTCCCATACCCCAGACCCCTCTAGGGCCGGCCCTGAAGGGAAGCACTGACTATTACAGTGGTAATAAAACTGACCAGCATTGCGGGGGAGGCTGAGGGAGATCCGCACTCATCAGGTCTCTTCTCTCCCCCACGGTGAGCCAGACACTGCTCTCTCCTGACTCTCACTCTAGCAGCTGGACGTCAAGGAACCATATCCCCACAGGAAGTTCATTGAGTGTCCCTGTGGTGCTGGGGGGGGCTGGTGCTTCTGCTGGCTCTGGGGCTGGCAGGGGGGTTGATGTCTGCACACTCGCAGCTGCCAGGCCGGAGGGGGCACTTGGGACCTTACCAGACTGGCTCAGTGAAGACGGGGGGTTGACAGAGCAATACAGACGCTCTCCAGAGCACGGAGCCGCATCCGCCCATGCAGCCAGGCAATGAGCATTTCCCACAGCCTGGAGCCGAGGAGGAGGCAGCAGCTGCTGTTCCAGCTCCTGAAGGACAGGCCCTGTCAGCCAACAGACACTTCTTACTCACCTCAGCTAATGGTGCCGGGTTCCTCCAGTGGGGGTGTGGAGCAGCCGTTTGTTTTCCTGTCCCTTTTGTGTGCAACTGCTGACAAAAACATTCCAGATAGGGAAGCAACTGGCCAAAATGTTTTCACGCAGGTGCCAAAGTAGCTCAGTTGGGTGAGCGTTAAACCAAAGCTCTAAAGGTCCCTGGTTCAATCCCTGGGTTTGGCAGGCCTTATCATCCCTCTTTATGCAGGGGATGTTTTCTGGGAGCACAGCAGTGCCTGCACCCAAGGTGAGTTCCTGAGCTTGGGTTCTGCAGTAGGAAAACAAAGAACAGGCTTCTGCCCCTAGATGGCCCACCTCACCTTTAATAATGAGAACTGTCTTTCCCAACATGGTAGGAAGAAAGTGAGGCAGGGTAGCCCTCAGGAATGGTGCCAGAGGGCTGCTGGGCAGTGACAGGCAGGGATTGGGGATGGAAGCTCCTCTGTGCAGCTGAGCAATGGCAGTACCAGGGAAGGGGCATCTGTTAAACTGACCCAGCACACCTCTCCTCCTCTGGGCACCTAGAGCAGAAGCAGCTAGTGCTGATGGCTCCAAGGGCAGGCTTAAAAGCCACAGAGCAACTGAGGTCACAGCTAGAGGAGGGCAGGACCATGCCTTTGTGTGGCCTTCAGACAGGCACAAAAACACTTAGCCAGGCTGCTCCCTGCCATACCAAACACCCACTGAAGGTCACCAGCATGCGGGGCAGCTGCTGATGCTCTGTGGATAACATCATAAATTGGTAGGAAAGCAGGGCCAGCCCCCATGGTGAGACCTCTGACTGGTCCCACTCAAGGTGCTCACTTTTGCAGTGGGGCAGGAGATTTTACCCCAAGAGGCTTTTCCCAAGCTGGCGAGAAGCAGAGAAACACCCAGGCTCCAAAGACGCTATATAGTAAGTACCCTCCAACATAGGGTCAGGTGCACACGCCAGCCCGGGCAGTCACCCACTTTCTTTGACAAGTCAGGAAGGGCAAAGGCTAGACTGGAAGCACCTGGGTCTCATGTCCCAGCCTTTGTGACACCCAACCCCCAACTCCTTCCCGGGGCTCTAGCTGAAGCCAGAGCATTGGCCTGAGCAGCCAAGAAGAAGTTCCAGCCCTGAAGGGAACAGGACTTTCAGCACAATGGTAAAACTGCAGAAACACAACCACCAAGGGACTCCAACCCTCAATCTTTTGATCCACACTCAGATACCTTATCCATTAGGCCACATGAGGGTTCCCTAGGACTTTTTTTGCCTCTCTTTTGCCTACCTGCTCGCTCTTGTGGTGAATGGTGAAGATGGTTTCAACAAGCCCAGGCAGCTCAGTGGATAAAGCATCAGGCTCTTAATCTGAAGGTTCAAGCCCCTCTCTGGGTGCTCAGGTTTTAAGTGGCCTTGTGTGCCAGGAGCCAAATGATTCCTGGTGCTGTCCACCAGCCACATGCAGATTCCCAGAATTTCCTGGAAAGGTTCCTTTCCTCAGGAATCAGGAGAGAGGCCACATCTACAGGAGCAGGCCTAGAACAAGCAGTCTCTGGCTGGCAGGAAGCGCTGTGGGGCCAGGTGCTGAGAAAGCTCAGAGGGAGACCAGCAGAGATGAGGGGAAGAGAGACAGAGAAGCAATGAGTACAGAGGGCAAGTGTACAGGGGGTTCAGGTCCGGCTATTGTGGGGAACTTCCCTGGTTTATACATGACCCTGGTGCAATTGGCCAGAGAAAGGATCTCAGTCCCCACCCCCTTACCAGAGGCCTGCCTGACCCCAAGGATGCTCTTTCTACTCTCATGTGTGGTAGAGTCCTCATAACCCCAACAAGGCTGGGCCCAGGAATCCTGCTGAGAAACCATTACTAGTCTGGCAGGGGAATTTGGTTTGAATGTATTATTAGTATTCTCTTCTGATTTCTGAATCAGTTCAGCTCAGTCTTTGTCCTCCAGGTGTGTTTCCAGCTGTTGAGTTATGGGGGAGAGAGGCCAAATCATGGTGTCTCTACCCTTCTTTCATGTTTTCATCCAGCTTGTTAGGAAGCTCCTTTGCTAGGATGTGAATCAAGCAGTGTCCATCCTCACAAGGCAGACTTGTACAAACCATATGATCATTATATGAGAGTGGTGAATATGGGGCTTCCAGGGCGCTGCTTTGAGCACAGCGTGCCACACCTGGGCTTCCATGGCAATGGAGACGTACCCTTACAGTCCATCTCTCCTGGGATAAAGATGGCAGCAGGGCTGGCCTGGCTCATCTGACTTGGGCTCATGGACGTAAAGCTGAGGGGCTAAAAACTGTGGTGCAGCTATTTGTGTTCACACTGAAGCCTGGTTCAAAAAACTCCCACCCCTCGTGGGGCCTCAGAGGTTGGGCTCAAGCCCATATGTCTGCACTGTAATTTTATAGAGGTTTGGAGGGAGTTTAGCAAGTGGAAATAGTAAAACTGCATTGAGGGGAGTGGACCACTGACCTATCGGCTCTTAACACCCAAACTTTTAGTAACTCTATTATCAGTGCCTGTGCGTGTAATTTAAACCATAGGTCCATCTAGTTCTGAATCTTGTCTTCTATCAGTAGCCAATGCCAGGTGCCCCAAAAGCCACTCCCCAAGGCACCACTGGGAGTTGAATCCAGGATCTCCTGTTTACAAAACAGGTACTTTAACCACCTAAGCCATGGTACCTGCTGTTACTTAAAGCATTGTGTCTGCCCACACCTGACTGTCTGCCAATCCCCACTGGGCCCTGACAAACGTTGCCTGTGTTTGGGTTCTGTAAAGCAGAGGAGCAGGTGAAGTTTGCTCCCAAGGTGTGTGTGTGGATTCTTTGGACAGGTCTACCTACAAAATTAGGTTGGTGTAATTACGTTACTTAGGCTGGCAATGCAGTATATCAACCTAATCCCAGGGCAGATAGCGGCTCAGCTGTCAGAACTTTCTGGAGCTATGGAGGGGCCCAGCCCCTGTAGCAGGAATGCAGGGCAGGTGAGTTCACAGTGGGCATTATGGGATACTGGTGCAGGCCAGTTTATGGTGATATAATGACCAGCCAGCATTTACACTGACAATTTGTCACCTTAAGTTTGCTGCACAAAGCTCTAGGCCTCTCATCGAGGTGGTTTTATTTTGTCACCAAAACAGGGCAGTTTTGTTGCCAGACATGGCATTGCAGTGTGTGCACCAGCCAAAACCTGCTGACCAAGGGAGCGTTGTGTGTTTTTTTCACACCTGAGCAATACAATGATGCTGAAATAACTTTGTAGTGCAGACCTGGCCAAAGAATCACACACACACACAGCTTGCAAGGAAAAGCTCACCTGCTTCTCTGCTTTGGAGAATCCAAACACAAGCAAAGCTTGTCAGGCCCCAGTGGGGATGGCAGGGAGTCAGGTGTGGGCAGACACTGTGCTTCAACCACAGGTGGGCACCGTGGCTTAGCTGGTTAAAGCCCCTGTCTTGTAAGCAGAGATCCTGGTTCAACTCCCAGTGGTGCCTTGTTGATTAACTCTTGAGGCACCTGCTATTGGCTACTGCCAATGGACAAAACACAGAGCTTGATGGGCCTTTGGTCTAGCCCAGTGGCAGTTTAAATTATACTCACAGGCACTGATAACAGAATTACTGAAAGTTTGGGAGTTAAGAGCTGATAGGTCAGTGGTCCAGCCTGTCATAGATGAGCCCCCTCCCTCTGGGACAGGGGCAGGTCTGGGCTCTCACACCAGTTGCTCATTGTGGCTGTCCAGAATCTGTGAGCAGCTCATTTAGTTTGCACCAAGGGTTGAGCCCTGCTTCATGCACCGTGAGAATGAAAATCCTAAACCACCCTTTGAAATAACGAATGCAGCAGGACGTGTTATTGTCACTGCCCAAAGCAGATAGACAATGGAGAAATGCCACTGAGTCCAGCGTATTACTCCACTGCCATTTTACCTTTTTTGCTTGCTAAACTCCCTCCCAACCTTGAGGGCTCCCAGAGCCCAATATTGAGCTTGAGCTGAGATGTCTACAGTGCAAATTTACCACCCCACGGTCCAAAGCCTTTGGGAAGCCCAGCCTCTGAGACCCCATGAGGGGTGAGGGTTCCAAGCCTGGCTCCAGTTGATTCCAAGGAGCCCCAAATCAGATCATCCAGGTAAGCGGGATTTTATCACAGTATAGATGCCCTCTTAGGATATGTCTACATTGCAATGTAAGCCTAGGTTAGCAGAAGTCATGTCAGCAGCCCAACACATAAACATAAACCACGAGGAAAAGACCCACCCCAAATAAGCTGGGCAGTGTCCTTATCCCTACGGTTTGTAAGTCCAGCAACCAAAAGTCCTTAAATATGAGCCCCCCCGTTACCCCACTCACAGCTGTTGTCCTTAGTCAGTGCAAGCCCAGAGGTGCCTCTGTAGAGTTCACCTGCCATCCTGGGTGGAAAAGGGGAAAATAAGAAGGCACTGTACATCACTGTCTTGTCTAGGAACTCACTCATCCCTCCACTGCCACCCTGTCCTAAAGTTGATTTAACACCTAAATTTTAGTATTGGGACCCCAGCCCACTTGGCCTGGAACCCTTGTCCCTGCCTACCAAGTGCTATTGAATTGAGGGTGAGTCCCTCAGTCGGGGTCTGCCAAGCACAGCTGTGCTGCCCTGATTCACACAACAAGGATAACAACTCTTTCTTTCTCCTGTCCCAATAACAAGGAGACTGGGAATCCAACACGAGCAAAAGTGATCATTTTGGCAAGCAATGCAACATATTTCCAACGCACTGTAAAATCCACATGCAGACTCATACATGAAACCTTGCAAGAAAATCTTCCTGAGGGAGTCTGAAGCACCTGCTGCTGGAGGGAAGGAGGGAGCAGTGGTTTGGGATTGAGGGGCACTGGGAATAGGAGGGCCTGTGCTTTGGGATTGAGGGGCAGTTAAAAAGGAGGGGGCTGTGGGTTGGGACAGAGGAGAAGGGTGAAGAGGAGTAGGTTCTGGTTGGGAGTGAGGAGCAGTATGCACAGGAGGGGCACTGGATTGGGACTGAGGGGCACTGAGAGTAGAGAGGACATGGGTTTAGGCTGAAGAGCATCATCATTTGGGATCCCAGCATGATAGAGGAAGGCAGCAGGTGATTCTAATTCCTTAGAGATATTCTGTTGTGTTTTCTGTGTGTGCGTGTGCATGCAGGGGAGGAACATGCTGTGTGCCCAGAGGCCTTTATTCCTCCAGGCTGTAAGGACAGAGAGGATGTCAGGAAGTTGCCCCTTCAAACCCACACACACAAAGGCCCCTCTTAGGAAAGGCACAGTCTTGAAGACAAAAAGTAACACCAAAGAGGACATCAGAAGAACAATTTTTAAAGGTATAGTAAGTAGTTTATTACCTGACCATGGTCTTGAACCCTGGACCATCAGATTAAAAGTCTGACATTCTACCAGCTGAGTTAGCCAATCGCACGGCAAAACAAGTACAAGTTATGCAGAGGAGAAACTAGTCAAGAAAAAGGGAAATGGATACAATATGGGAAACCTGCTGCTCTGTCTCTCTTCCCAGCCCTGGCCTGGCCTGGTATTAGTGCAGGTTAAAAAGACAGGGAAATATTGGCATCTACCAGCCTTTCATAGCTGTACAAGACTCAGGCACAGAACAGAGGTGCCCATCAAAGAGATAATGATAATGATGGGAAGGTTCACAATTGACTCAGTAATTGAATACAAAGGTGCACGTTTGGCAGTTACATTGGGAAATTCTGGCTCCTTCTCAGGCTCAGATTGGCCACCCCGGTCTAGGTGTAGAAGTTACAACATTGAAACTTGAAAGAGGGGCCAATTTCCCCATCATTTCCCACCTTCACATCCAAACACGATGACTTTCTGAATGAACCCGCCTCGTTCAGCCAGAAGATCTTGGGGTGGGTGTAGGAGTCACTGGATAAAATTCTCTGCACTCTGTTCTGGATCAGGTCAGAGCAGAGGTACCTAGTGATCTAGTCTGGCTGTAAAATCTATATATCAAGCCCAATTATGGTGTGAAATTAATCCTCAGGAATGGCTGTTCCCCACCCAGACCCCAGCAAAGGGCTCTCCAAGGAAGGGGGCTTTTGAGGAAGGAAAGAAGAAAGATGTCCTTCTCTCCCTGGAGGAACTGGGCTCTGCGCTTTGGACAGAAAGGAGAGGAAGGAAATGGCCACATGATGGCAGTGGAACCTAAGAAATGAAACACAACAGGCTTCTCTGCACATTGATTCTGCACAGTGAACGAACCTGACTCCTGTATCATGAAAAGCCAAAAAGCCATTTCTTTGTGTGACAGGGAGAAAAGAGTTCCAATCATTCCTGCCCATTTACTTTTGAATTACTTTACATTATAAATAAAATTGTAACAAAATTATTCTGAACTTGAGCTGCCTGTTATTAAAAGCCTGTTCCCCAATTCAGTTCCAAACTGCCCTGCTAGAAACACCCCCAGGTCCCTGCTCACCCCAGGAAGAGGAAAAAGAGAACCCCCCACTGGGCACTGCCCTTGGCTCCAGGCTGCTGTCCCAGGGTGTGTGTGGGGACTGATTGTTTGCTGCTGAGGAGGGAGCCAGTACAGGGCTCTGGTGCTCTGCTCCTAGCATTCTGCCCAGCCCAGGCTGTCCTCTTGCCTCAGCTGCTGCTCCCAGCCTGCTCTAGAGTAAAACAAGCAGGGCTCCCAGGGGAACAGAGGCTGGGACAGGGCAGCAGCCTGGGTTGGGCTGAGAAGATGCTAGGAGTTCTCGTTCCCTGAGAACTGGCCTGGCTCGCTTCTCAATAGCAAACAAACCAATTCCACATCCCCTCCCCAGAAAAAATCAGCCTGAAGCCAAGGGCAGCAGGGACAATTGCCTTTAGTTCCCACCAAGGCAGGAGAGAACCCAGGGCCTTTCTAGCAGAGCTTATGGAACTGACGTGGGGAACCAGCCTTTAATAACAGGCAGCTCAAGTTGAAACTAAGTGTTTTTAATGATTTCTACAACATTAAATAACCCTTCAATCATAGTGTCATCATCCATAAAATTGCTTCAGCCTTACAGGTTCTCAAGTACAAACTAAACATCTCTTCAAATCCAAGGAAGTGGAGATCAGTCAATCTTCAGAGTCATCCCACATAAAATAATCATGTTGTGGTACATACTGGCCCCATCATGTGGCCATCGCTTTTCCCTCCTCTCTGTTAAAAGTTTTAGTATTTTGCACAGAAACTTTCTTCCCTCAGAAGAGACCTGGGAACCAGGGCTGCAGCCAGACAAACACCTTTAAGAGGAGGCGTAATCTGTCAAAAAATGATCTCCTCCTTCAGTTCAGTGACACTCTGAAATGTTACTTATCAGGGCAGAGCCGGAGGATTGAAAGCAGCTACATCAAGCCTCTGTGTAGATCAGCAGGAATGAACACAAACACTCCCTTGTATCTGAAGAGATGTTTAGTTTTACCCTTGGTAAACTACAAGGCTAAAGGGAAAGTGATGGTGAGTGGTGTGTCAGATATAAAGAGTGAAACATGAAACAATCATCATAGTTATGCCATAGCAACTGTAATATTTCTATATTCTTCTTATTATCATCAGTGTATTATTTTCTCTGTCATCTAGACATTGACTAGATCTTTGACCAAGAAATTTGGATCTTGACAAAATAATCAACTACCTCTCGTTAAGGTAATGGACTTGACACACCCCTCTCGAATGTCTCCACGCAGGTTCAAGTACTAACAACAGTGGCGCCTTACAGCCATAGCTTTTAATCAGGGCAATACATTGATACAAATTCCTGTTAAATCATTTCTCAGCCAGAGTCCATCGCCCACATTCCTTAAGACACTGGGCCACCATGTGGACGTTTCATTTCCCTCCTCAATTTCACACAGAGGCACAATTTCCTTTGCACAGATCCAATAACAGTAAAACCCTCCCTGTGTCTCTTGTCTGAGCCAGGGCATTCGATTCCAGTGAACCCTTCTCTCCTGCAATGGCAATGGTCAGACAGAGGGGACGTGGTCCCTGCATCCCTACCAGGGAGATATTGGCTCGGCTCTTTCTTTCTGCTGCTGTTAGTCCATGAAACATCAGGGATGGAATGCAAGCTGAGCTCACACACCAACCCCTGAAACATTTCAGTGCCCCAGAGAAATCCTGCCCCCGGCTATTGGAATGATATGGTGGAGATTCGAATAGGAAAGGGACTGTCTGAATTGTCAGTGTGAGGAATGAACAACAATCTATAGCAATGTCGTTAGCCACAAACACACTAATCATGTTCCAGCTGAAGGGAAATGGGCAGGAACTCTTGCTGTTCCCCATGGGCACACTTACACTAATGCACAGCCGTGAGTGTGCTGGGGGAGCTGGTCTGAGCCATTTGAAGTGACAATTCTGTGAGAACAGAACCATTATGTAGTGCAGTAGCTGTATATCAACTAGTTTGTCGCCGAGTGGTTAAGGTGATGGACTAGAAATCCATTGGGGTCTCCCCCGCAGGTTTGAATCCTGCCAACTACGGAAGCATTAGTGTGTTGTCATTGCTGCTGTCTTAGTGCCTGACATCCATGGAGCCAGATCTGGTCTCCCTCTGAGGCTGGCTATCCTTAAAATACTGCTGTAGCACTGTGGAGTAGACAGCTGCTACAGTGAGGGGTTGGGTTTTCCATCCCTGTAATAGCTGCATTGGCAAAACAATCTTTCTTTCATTTAGCACTATCTAACCATGGCTTAGGTCAGCTTAATTATACTGGTTCTGGGAGTTTCACACCCTGAAAGACGTACTTTTTAGAGGGTTTGTCCCAATTATAGGCCTGTTAGCTTGACGTCTGTAGTAGTAAGGTCTTGGAAAAATTTTAAGGAGAAAGTAGTTAAGGACATAGAGGTCAATGGTAATTGGGACAAATTGCAACACGGATTTACTAAGGTAGATCGTTTCAAACCAATCTGATCTCCTTCTTTGAGAAGGTGACGGATTACTTAGATAAATGAAATGAGGTAGATATAATTTACCTAGATTTCAGTAAGGCGGTTGACATGGTTCCGCATGGGGAACTGTTAGTTAAATAGGAAAAGATGGGGATGAATATGAAAGTTGTAAGGTGGATAAGGAACTGGTTAAAGGGGAGACTCCAGCAGGTTGTTATTGAAGGGTGAAACTGTCAGGCTGGAAGGAGGTCACTAGTGGAGTCCCTCAAGAATCGTTTTGGGACTGATCTTATTTAACCCTTTTTATTACTGACCTTGGCACAAAGAGCGGGAATGTGCTAAATAACGTTTGTGGATGACACAAAAGCTGGGGGGTATTGCTAACACGGAGAAGGACAGGGAACTATTCAGGAAGTCTGGACACCTTGTAACTGGAGTAATAGTAATAGGATGAAATACAATAGTGAAAAGTGCAAGGTCATGCACTTAGGGATTAATAATAAGAATTTTTAGATATATGTTGGGGCGCATCAGTTGGAAGCGACAGAGGAGGAGAAGGACCTTGGGATATGTTGATAGCAGGATGGACTATGAGTCCCAATGTGTACGGACTGTTAAAAAAAGCAAATGCGATTTTAGGATGCATCAGGCGAGGTATTTCCAGCAGGAATAAGGAGGTGTTAGTAACGTTATATAAGAGCGTGGTGAGACCCCATCTGAATACTGTGGCAGTTCTTGTCCCATGTTCAAGAAGGATGAATTCAACTGGAAACAGGTTCAGAGACGGGCTACTAGGATGATCCGAGGAATGGAAAACCTGCCTTATGAAAGGAGACTCAAAGAGCTTGGCTTGTTTGGCCTGGCCAAAAGAAGGCTGCGGGGGGATATGCTTGCTCTATATGAAATATATCAGGGGGGTAACATTAGGGAGGGAGAGAATTATTTAAGTTTAGTACTAATGTAGCCACGAGGACGAATGGGTATAAACTGGATATTAGGAAGTTTAGACTTGAAATTAGGCGAAGGTTTCTGACCATTAGGGGAGTGAAGTTCTGGAACAGCCTTCCGAGGGAAGTAGTGGGGGCAAAAGACTTTTTCTGGCTTTAAGACAAAGCTTGATAAGTATATGGAGGGATGTTATGATAGGATCATTAATTTGGGCAATTGGATTACACCAGATAGGTCTGCTCAATGGTCTGCAGGGAGATGTTGGATGGGATGGGAACAGAGTTACTGCAGAGAACTCCTTCTTGGGTGCTGGCTGGTGAGTCCTGCCCACCTGCTCAGGTTTAGCTGATCGCCATATTTGGGGTCGGGAAGGAATTTTCCTCCAGGCGGATTGGCAGGGGCCCTGGAGGTTTTTGTGCCTTCCCCTGCAGCGTGGGGCACGGGTCGCTTGCTGGTGGATTCTCTGCA
The DNA here is from genome assembly GCF_025201925.1 of Gopherus flavomarginatus. NCBI lineage: Eukaryota > Metazoa > Chordata > Testudines > Testudinidae > Gopherus > Gopherus flavomarginatus. Next base: position 2,393,114 of record NW_026114610.1, read on the forward strand.
GCTTGAGGTCTTCAAACCAATTTGAGATTTCAATAACTCGTCCTGGGTTAGGGGTTTTATAAAAGTGTGGGGGGGGTAGGGTTCTGTGGCCTGCCTTGTGCAGGAGGTCAGACTAGATGATCATATTGGTCCCTTCTGACCTATGAGTCTATGAGTCTATGAACCCTGTAATATTTACATCTTGAAGTTACAGAGCTAATTCTTTCCTTTTTCCTTTCTTTTATTAAAAGATTTCTTTTTTAGAGAACCTGATTGATTTTTTGTTCCTTGTTTCCCTTGTGTTTATTTCCAGGGGAATTGGGATACTCACCAGAACAGGTGGGGGGGAGACGGGAGGGGAGGAAGAATCTCTCTTTGTTTTCCTTGAATCTGTTTTGCCTCTTTGTGGAAAGGAAGGGAGATGCTTTTCTCTGTATGGTGATTTAAGAGGTTGGATCAGTATCTCTCAGGATAGCCCAGGGAGGGAAACTCTAGAGGGGGAAAGGTGGGGGAATGGTTTATTACTCCTTGTTTTTAAGAAACCCAGGGATCTGGGTT
>NW_026114610.1:2644210-2750909 GCF_025201925.1 Gopherus flavomarginatus
GCACCAGCTGCCTCTGCTCTAAGTGTCCGGAGGAGGGAAGGTGTGTGGGGCTCCAGGCTGGGCTCCATCTCCCTCCTGCCAAGCCCTGACTATTAATCCTGGCCCTGGCATTCCTTTCTTCAAGCGCCGTGTGGGCCAGAGGAAAAGTGTGGCAGGAAGCACAAGGGCCAAACTTGTGAGCATCAGGTGAAGCAGCAAGAATACCAACCACCAGGTCACACCACAGGACTACAGGCAGCCATAGCCACTTCTACACCCCAATCAATTGCAGCCATCCCAACCAAACACCTGGCTCCAGTAGGTGTGAATCACCCAGCAGGAGGGAAAAGACTCACTCTTAAACAACTGGAGACGGTGAAATTGAGCACTAGGGCTTTACCACAAACCCACACAAGGTCCCACTGACATTTGAACTCACACCGCAAGATTCAGGGTTCTGAGTGCTGCCCATTACACCATGGGACCAGCTTGTGCTGCCTTTTCTGGCCATGAGTGACCCTCACGGGGCTGGCTCGTGTAAGGGACTGTTGGCCCTTTACTAAAACTTAGTGGGGTTTTTGGTTGGCTAGTTCCCAGTCCCAATAGAAGGGAGAAGGGTCAATGGGAAATCAGGCCCCTGAGACTGACATGCCCCTGGGGCAATGGTCAGCAACTGGTAGGGAACACATGAGAATTTGTTAATAGAGAAAAATTCCCAGTGAAAATTGGCAAAGCTGTGAAGATTTTGAAAAGTTCCAGTGAATTTACACATGAAGATATAAACAGAGAGACAAACACACACAGAGAGAAAGAGAAAATCACAGACTGCACAGAACCACACAGACATAAACAAAAACCAAACCCACACAGCACACAGAGCCATATACACAAAAGGGAAAGCCACACAAAATATAGAAAGAACAAATCCACACCAAAAAACACAGCAAAAGCCCACAACAAGAAAGCACAAAACCCACATACCAAAAGAATACTAAGCAAAAAACCAATCTGTATGGAAAAGTCATACACACACGCACAGAAAACTATGCCAGGCATCCACCAAAATCACACAGGACCCACATGCACATCAACACGACAGACAAAAACCACATCAACATACAGAAAGCCAGGCAGGGTTTGAGTCTCACAGCGAAGAGAGTGAGCACAAAGGTGGTTTGGGGAGCAAAGAGTGATGGGGAGTCAGGGGCAGTGCTCTGGGCTCTGCCTGACCCCTCCTGACACAGGTGGCTGGTGGAGAGCAGAGTCTGGTAGATCTGTGGAATCTGCCCTGCTCTCTGTAAAGCAAGGGGACCTCGGTGTCTTCTGAGCTGCAATTGTATTTTCTATAGGGCAAACTGATTGGCAGAACCCATTTGCTTAAAGAAAGCTAGTGCTTCAGGTGAGGTTTGAATTCACAACCTCAGCATCGCTCCACTCAGCACTGCTACTATAAGTCCTGTACACTAACCCATTACCCCTCTTGATGCCCATTGAGGTCTTGCCTCCTTGATTCATGGATGAATTAGGGGTTGAGGGGGTTGCATTAAGTAAAACAAATCCATATTAATGGCTGCTGAATGGCAGCAGCAAAGGTGGGGAGCCTCCTTCTGTGTGATAGAGCTGGTTCCCCCTTCCATTGCTGAGGGGAAGGTTGGTGCTTTGAGCCCACCCAGTGCTGGAACGTCCCATGGGTGAGATTAACAGAACTCAAGAGGAGAGAAGGAAAGGGAAGGGAAGTCTTTTCTAGTCCTGCCTAGCTCCATTGGTCTCCTGTGGCCCTTTCGGCTCTCTGTTCCCTTGTTGGGGAGATGCAGAGACAAGCCCCCATCTGGGTGAGTCACTGAGAGGTTGTGTCCCATGGAGTGTGTGTGGGAGAGGGGGAGGGTTGGATTGGGCTCAAGGGAGAAGGTTGTGTGTGACAGTGTGTGGGGGAGGGGGATATAAATGATGGAAAACAGGGGTAGTGACAGTGAAGCCCCGTGTCTCAGTGTTATGACCCTGTTTGATGCTGCCGTTCACGTTCCCCTCCTATGGTCTCATCTTTCATTGAATCCAGCATTTTTTTCACCTGTCATCACCACAGAGGTGTCCCACATGCCTCAGATACAGAGTGTCCCTCTTAGAGACATCGAGGACTGGAACTGATTTCAGCTGCTGGACAGGTCTGCTAGGTCTTTATTCATTTGCATAGGAAAATGCTGAGTGTTTAAAGACCCCCGCCCCCATTCAGCGAACTCCTGAACATACTGGAGATGGGTCTGGAAATCCATTTTCATTCGGAAAAGTTTTTCAAGGGAATCACTTGGATTGTGACTAGGAACCTATTATCCTGCAGGGAAACATTCACCCACTGATCTATACTCGCAACAAAGAGTGTCATGTATAGCCCAGAGCAGGAACAGTTTTTAACCTAGGGGTTACTAAACTTTCTCTGTATACAAACACCACAGCTTACAAACTCCCCACCCCAGCTCTGTGTCACCAGAGCACAACAACAACTCTCCTTGGAGCACACACAGCTCCCCAGCTCCCTGCCCGTCAGTCTCTCCAGCATTGCTCCAATCCCTTAAAGCAGGTTCTCAACCTCAATTTACCTTAGGGCCAGTGCCAGTCCTCCAATCCTCCCAGTGGGCCAATAATGTCACTCATACCACTCAGAACCCACCCCCCAAAACTCTGCCTCTCACCTGCCTAAGACTGTAGGAGGGAGTTTGGGTGGGGGAGGAGGACTAGGATTCAGGCCCTGGATTGGGGCTGGCGATTTGGGTGCAGGAGGGGTGCAGGCTCTGGGGGGAGTTTGGGTGCAAAAGGGGTGAGAGGCTGGTCTCTGAGAGGGAGTTTGGGTGGGGGACGGGTTCTAGGGTGCAGGCTGTGGGATGGAGTTTTGGTGCTGGGTGCAGGCTCTGGGCTGGGGGAGGGGGTAGGAGGAACAGGAGGAGGGGTGGCGGTGCAGGCTCTAGGAGGGAGATTGGGGGCGGGCGTTTGTGGGAGTGTAGAGGGAGGGGGAGCAGGCTGTGGGAGGGAGTTGGGGGCAGGCATATTTGGAGGGGCGTGCAGGCTGTGGGAGGGAGTTTGTGGGCTGGGGGGTGTGGAGGGACGAGGTGCAGGCTCTGGGAGGGAATTTGGGGGCTGGGAGGTGTGGAGGGGGTGCAGGCTCTGGGAGGAAGTTTGGAGGGAGGAGGGGGTATGTGGGAAGGGGGTGGTGGTGCAGGCTCTGGGAGGGAGTCAGGGGTGCGGTGCTTATCTGGGGCTCCAAGGCGGGGTGGGCTGGGGGGCCTCTGCATGCTGCTGCCCCCAGGCATCACCCCCGCAGCGTCCTATTGGTTGCAGGAGCTTGGGGTGGGGGCAGCATGTGGAGGCACAGCTCTGCCCCGCCCTGCCATGGGGAAGGGCCAGCAGCCACTGGAGCGAGCAGGCAGATGCTGCACTGCCAGGGCCCCGGGGGGTAGGGGGAGCGCCTGGGGGTGGCAGGTGGGACCAAGGGAGTGACCCGGTCCCAAAATTGCTGGAGCCCCATGGACAAGACCTGGGAACCAGGACTGCCAGCCAGACAAAAACCTTTAAGAGGAGACGTCCCTCTCCCTGTCAAAAACCGGTCTTCCTCCTTCAGTTCATTGACAGCCTGAATTGTTCCTTATCCCAGCAGAGCCAGAGGATTGAAAGCAGCAACATCAAACCCTTGTGTAGCTCGCAGGAATGGACATAAACACTCCCTGGTATCTGAAGAGATGTTCAGCTTTGCCCTTGTTCAACTACAAGGCTAAAGGGAAAGGAGGTGGTGCCAGATATAAAGAGTGAAACACGACACATCATAGTTATGCCCATGGTGGCTGCAAAATCTTTTTATGTACTTCTTCTTATCATCAGTGTATTGTTTTTTCTGGAGTCTAGGCCTTGACCAAGAAATTTGTACCTTGATAAAATAATCGACTGCCTCTGGTGAAAACAATGGCCTTAACACCCACTGGGGTGTCCCTACACAGCTACAAGTACTAACGACAGTGGCTGCCTTTTAGCCATAGTTTTAGTCAGGGCAATAAATTGAAACAAACCCCCGTTAAATCATTTCTCAGCTCAAGTCCTTCACCCACATTCCCTAGAGTGTTGGGCCACCATGTGGACGTTTCATTTCCTGCCTCTGAAACCAGCTCGGCCCACAGGGGAAGAGTTCAGTTCAGGGCTGGTGCATTCTGGGAGCAGGTACGGTGCAGAGAAAGGGCAGATACAGGGCAGCTCTGAACACTGCACAGAACTTCCTGTCCTGACCGGCAGCCCCTGTTACAGGGGGCTTTTAGCCATAGTTTTAATCAGGCCAATAAATTGAAACAACCCCCTGTTAAATCATTTCTCAGCCCGAGTCCTTCACCCACATTCCTTAGGGTATTGGGCCACCATGTTGATGTTTGATTTCCAGCCTCAATTTCATACAGAGACTCAATTTCCTTTGCACAGATCCATGAACAGCAAAACATCCCTGTGTCTCTTGTCTGAGCCAGGGCATTCGATTCCAGTGAACCCTTCTCTACTGCAATGGCGATGGGCAGACAGAGGGGACGTGGCCACCTGCATCCCTGCCAGGGAGATATTGGCTCGGCTCTTTCTTTCTGCTGCTGTTGTTAGTCCAGGAAACATCGAGGGTGAAATACAAGGCTGAGTTCATGCACCAGCCCCCGGAAATATTTCAGTGCCCCAGAGAAATCCTGCCCCCGGCTATTGGAACGATGTGCTGGAGATTTGACTAGGAAAGAGACTGTCTGAATTGTCAGAGTGGGGAATGAACAACATTCTACAGCAATGTCGTTCACACAAACACACTCTCATCCTGCTCCAGCCGGAAGGGAAATGGGCAGGAATTCTCGCTGTTCAGCCAAGGACACACTTACACTGGTGTGCAGCCGTGAGTGTCCTGGGGAAGCTGGTCTGAGCAAACAATGGGAATGACAATTCAGTGAGAACTGAATCATCGTGCTCTACATTGCTCCACAGCAGCTTCTCCCCCTGCAGCATCACGCCAGCACTGAAGTGCAGCCCCAAGGGTTCAACAGGGGCCCCTGGCAAAGACAGTGGGTGCAGGTAACAGCCCGGTGTGCCTGGCAGTGAGACAGCTGTAAAAAAGTAACTCCCCCCCCACACACAAGTACAGAAACCGAATTCCCCAACTTTAACGTCATGACCCCCTGTAGAAAGCCACACGTGCCAGTTGTATTTTCACAGGGAAATGCAAAAATCAAGTGACACCAATTTTTAAGTTGAGTAAATAAAGTTGAGACAGTTATTAACCTCACCAAATAAAGGCTTATTTCCCAAACAATCCTCAAAATGTTACTAATTCCCACCCCTCCTCCATAGCAGCTCTGTGCAGTGTAACTGTTCTGCAGGCAGCTTCCCATTAAATGCTGTTGTGGGACATTCCCAGACCTGGAAATGTACCAACGACAGAATTTGAAGAGCAAACCTGGCTCCCTGCACCAGGCAGGATTTGAGTGTTTTCTCCCTGTCACTTAGGGTTTGTCGTACGGACTCCATGAGCAGGACTCTAGGCTCTGCTGGAGGGAACCTGGCACAGGGGCTGGTGGGGGAGAAAGGATTGTAGATTCTGACCTGCACTTTCGAGAGGAGCTAATAAGTGAAGGGGGCATTTTTAACCTCTCCCCTGCCTCAGTGTCCCCTGGGCTGGAACTGTGCATTTCAGAGGGCCAAATGAGGGGTGGTGCCACTTGATTAATGAAAACCAGTAGCACTCCAGGGGAGGCTTGAACTCACAACTCCCTCTCAGCACTGCCATATAAGTACTGTGTGCTAACCAATTGCGCCACTGGAGCACCTGCTAATTGCTATTCTCCCTAGATTGATAAAGGCGAGGAGTGACCCCAAAACATTCTTAGTGGAGTTGAGAGCAGGTAGTGACAAGCGTTGTACTTGGTGGGGTGGATTCTTCTTAAGGCTTCCAGGCTCCATTTGACCCTTTTGTTCATCCCTGTGTAATAATAGAGTTGGTTAAGACTCACTGTAGAGTCTTGCTGCAGACCAACGGATCTGAAATAACTGATCACCAGGTCTAAGCATTAGTCCTGCTTTGGGACAGTGTCTCTCATCCAACACACTACCCAGTCTGCGCTAGCAGTGAGGCTCCCTCACTAACAGCTGAAATCAGGGAGAGTTGCATGAAGTGCAGTGCCCCAGGGGTGCCTGAACAGGGGGGAACAACATCCCAGGACTTTTAAAAATGGGAGGGCTCGGCCTTGCCACTTTGTAATGACCATAAGGGTGAGTGAGGGGGGAGGGGGTGGAGAGCAGTGGAGAGCGGGAGGTAGGGTCTTGTGGGGAAAAGGCCGCACAGGAGTGGGGCCTTGGGGAGAAGGGGTGCTGCAGGGGCATGGCCTCGAGTGGAAGGGATGGAGCTACTGTTCAGGCTCTGGTGGCGACTACTTTTAGGGAGCCTGTTCCGCTCCTGGAGGGACCACAAGACATCCCAGAGCAAAGAGGGTGGCCAGCAGAGTGGTGACGGGGGGAATGACAAGTGGCCGGCAATGTGGCCAGACAGTGGAGGGAGAAAGGGGCTTTCCCCCCAGGGGGTGAGAGGTGAACTCTGGGTTTTCATTAACTCAGGGCAGCAGCTGTGGGTGAGGTGCAGTGGAGGGAGCAGCACATCCAAAGAGCTTTTGGTGTCTGGATTTACAAGCCGGAGGCAAAAGGCCACTGCCCAGAGGGCTGTGGGTGGGTTTTTTGCTCATAGTGTTGTATTATGAATCCTGATTGTGGTGTTTTCCCAAGTTAATACAAGGTGAGTTTTCTCCTTTTTCTTAAAGTTTCTTTTCTACACTCAGTGCGTGTGAGTGGGGAAAGTATCACCTTTTAGAGGTACCCAGTGGCCAGGGCTAGTTTCCCCAGGTTACTGGGTGGGGGCTTAAGCAGATTGTGTGTTGTGTTGTTGAAGAGGAGCCCCAAGCACCCAGACAGGGAATTGTAACTTCAACCTTCAGAGTAAGAGCCAGAGGTGCTGCCAGCTGAGCTAGCCAGGCCGTCTAAACATATTAACCCCTTTCACCGCAAGAGCAAACACCGGGTACTTCTGCGCTTCTCAGCAGCTGGGAAAGAGCCTCTTGGGGGAAATCCTCCCCTCCTCTTGCCCCACCCTCAATTGCTCTGTGGCTTTTAAGCCTTCCCTTGGAGCTGTCAGCACCAGCTGCCTCTGCTCCAGATGCTCAGAGAAGGAGAGGTGTGCTGGGGTCCAGCCTGGGACTCTTCCTCCCTCCTGCCTATCCATGACTATTAAACCTGGGCAAGGGGAAGAGGTTGGCAACTGGACTGTCGACTTGCTCTCTTTCACGTAAATCAATGTGACTCCTGGCCTATCCCTGCAGAAAGGTGTACCGCATCTGTGTCTGGTGTGAGCTCAGATCAGAGGAATTGGAGGCTACCTCCTGCCCTCCACTGGTTCCACTATGGAGAGACATGTCCTCTAAACTGACCTCACTACAAACCTGCACCAGGGAGTTGTCATCATAGAAGAGTTTCCTCTGACAGTTGGGAAAATGGGACCAGCGGTTCTCAGGCCGTCTGACACAATTAAAATACACCCCCTACACCAAACACTGTGTAGTCCAGAGGAAGGGAGCCAGTTCCTTTCACATTTTAACTGGGGACCATAAACACTAATCTAGCAGTAACAAGTGCCATGGAGCACTGCAAATGTGAAGAACAAGACTCCAACCTTATCATTCTTCCCTGGCCAGGAGGGCCAGAAAGACAGGCCCTTCCTCCAGTCACCCTCTACCCATCAAGCCACCCTAAAGCTGTTAATGTGCATTTCCTGAATGCACACCATGTCCAAGTCCAGCTTCTCCAAGTCACTGAACATCCTACAATCTCCTCCTGGGCCCTCCAATCCCTGCCACATTCCACGTGGACACTTTTACAGATGCCCCTTCCCCAGTACTGCCCTCGCTCAGCTGTGGAGAGGAGCTTTTGTCCCCAGTCCCTGTCCCCTCTGGCACCCTCTCCGAGGGCCACCCTGCCTCACTCTCTTCCCACCATATTGGGTCAACCAATAAGTCGCATGGGAAATACAGCTCCCGTCTCTGATTTTAAAAGGTCAGGTGGGCCAACTGGGGCAGAAGTCCATGCTCCATTGTCTTGCTGGGGATCTCAAAATCAGGGATTCACCTCAGGTAAAGGTGCTGCTGCGTTCCCAGAAAACAAGCCACCTCCACACAAAGAAAGATAAAAGGGATTGAACCAGGGACCTTTAGATTTTCACACTAATGCTTGCCTAACTGAGCTACTTTGGTACCTGCATACTGCGTTTTTGGCCTGCTGCTTCTCTGTCTGGGATGTTTTTATCAGCTATGGCCATGGCACACAAAAAGGACGTCATTGTGAGTGGCCCATGAAGACAAGACTCGCTTTTGCCTGCCTTGCTCAGCTTGACTTGCTTCCTCACACCATTGCTGCCTTAGTTCCCGGGTTGACCTGGTGGCAGAAGGGGACTGGGGGCCAGTGATGTGGGGAGGAAGTTGAGCTGGACCATGAGCTAGACTAGACCCTGACAGTAAGAGTCTGGCCACCACTTGCTGCCCCACCTTGTTATCCTGGCTTCCCCACTGGACGTCATTTAGGAAGGGAAGTGGGGCTTCTACCTCCCCTCCCCGATTTTCACATCACAGAGGAGCACAAACAGGAAAACAAACGGCTGCTCCATACTTCTCCCACGAGAGGAACCAGACGACCTTAGCTGTGGTGAGTAAGAAGTGTCTGTTGGCTGACAGGGCCTGTCCTTGAGGAGCTGGAACAGCAGCTGACACCTCCCCCTTGGCTCCACGCTGTGGTAAATGCTCATTGCCTGGCTGAGTGGGTGAATGCTGCTCCGTGCTCTGGAGAGCGTCTGTATTGGTCTGTCAACCCCCCATCTTCACTGAGCCAGTCTGGTAAGGTCTCGAGTGCCCCCTCCGTCCTGGCAGCTGAGAGTCTGTGCAGACATCAACCCCCCTGCCAGCCCCACAGGCAGCAGCAGCACCAGCCCCCCCAGCACCACAGGGGCACTCAATGCACTTCCTGTGGGGAAATGGCTCCTTGGCATCCAGCTGCTAGAGTGAGAGCCAGGAGAGAGCAGTGTCTGGCTCACCTTGGGGGAGAGAAGAGACCTGATGAGAGCTGATCTTCAGTCTCCCCCACAATGCTGGTCAGTTTTATTGCCACTGTAATAGTCAGTGCTTCCCTTCAGGGCTGGCCCTAGAGGGGTGCAGGACCTGGGACAAATCCCCCCCTTTCTGCCCTTCCCCACTCCACCCCTTCCCCCAAGTCCCACCCCTTTCTGCCCTGCATCTTCCTGCTCCATTCCTCTCCCTCCTCTTCCTGCACCCCACTGAACAGCTGATCACTGGCAGGGGGAGGTGCTGAAGGGGAAGAGCAGGAGCTTGTCCACAAGGCCCGAAGCAGGGGCAGAGCTGGCTGCCAGTGGGTGCTGAGCACCATTTTTTCCCCCCTGTTGGTTCTGCAGCCCCGTAGCACCCCTGCATTCACTGACTCGGCTCCTTTCATGCTCTAAAGAGAGGAGCAGAACCAGGTGAATGGCAAAGACTTCAGGTGCTGAGAGTTTGCCTGACACCTCAGGGACACAGTGTGAGGTGGTGTCCTAGGCATCTCTATGAAAGGAGCAGAGCAGGATTTACTTGGGGTGGGGAGAGAATTGAGAGCATCAGTTTGTATAAAGGTATTGCTTGGGTGAAAGGCTTTGAGCAGGATTCAATCCTACGGAGAGGAATACTATTGGATTTATCAATTCTAACACCTTAACCACTCAGCCATCAGCATAATAAGGTTTCAGTACCACAGAATAAATAATCACAATGAACTGGTCAATAATCACAATGCCCAGGCCTGAAGATTTCCCACAGCAAACCTGGCTCCCAAAGCACAGGGGGGATTTGAGGTTAGTTCTCTTTGCTTAGCCATGTGCAGTTGCACAGAGAGCACCTTTAAAAGTCTCCCCTCCCACTGAGCGGGAATGGGAAATGATTCTCAACTTGAAGCCTGATGTGAATGCGAATGTCTGGACCAAGGGGCCAGGGACTGGCCTTTGCTAGAGAAACCACTGTCAAGTTTTAGCCAATTAGGACAAGTCAGCAAATAAGAACAACCTCAGGTATCAGTAACTGCTACAGGTTGCAAATTCCTACATGCAGCAGTTTCTGGCACTACACCTGCACAGCTCTGCTCCCTGATCTTCTTGGGCTCCTGCTCTCTCCTTAGCTCCGCCCCACTCTGGCCCAGACAGTTGCAGCTCACACAGAGGATGGGACCCCCTGGCCTGGTGACTCTCTCATTACACTGCCTGGCCTGTCAGTGCGGCTAACTTCGAGCTTTGGCCTCTCCCTATTGCCCCTGCGGTCTGTCAGTCTCAGGGTCCTGATTTCCCATTGGCCCTTCCCCCTTCTATGGGGACTGGGAACTAGCCAACCAACCCGCCCCCCACCAAGTTTTAATAAAGGGCCAAGAGCAGGCCCATTACACAAACCAGCCCTGTGAGGGTCACCAATGGGCAGAGAAGGCCACATAAGCTGGTCCCATGATGTAACACTCAGCAACCAGGATTCTGAATCCGGCAATCTGAGTTCAAATCTCAGTCAGACCTTGTGTTGGTTTGCAGTAAAGCCCTGGAGCTCAAAGTGCTCCTCTTTCCTGTCTCCAGTTGTGCAAGAGTGAGTCTGTCTTTTCCCTGCTGCTGGGTGACTCACACCCACTGGAGCCAGGTATTTGGTCAGGATGGCTGCAATGGATTGGGGCTCCAGAACTTGCTACCCTGGCTACTGCTGTCTGCAGTCCTGCAGTTTGACTTAATGGTTGGGATTCTTGCTGCTTCACCTAATGCCCACAAGTTTGGCCATTGTGCTTCCCACCACACTTTTCCTCTGGCCCACATGGCGCTTGAAGAAAGGAGTGCCAGGGCTGGGATTAATAGTCAGGCCTTGGCAGGAGGGAGGAAGAGTCCCAGGCTGGAGCCCCACACACCTTCCCTCCTCCAGGCACCTAGAGCAGAGGCAGCACAGCTCTGTTCGCTGCATACCTCAGCAGAATAGGTGAGTTCATGTAAATACAGTCTGGTCCCAAAGCCTCACCCTAAGCCTGGCTCATCACTAGCTGTCAGGGGAGATCTCATTCATATCTTGCTTGCAAATCATAATGCACCAACATTGTTAGCAAACACAACAGCTGGGTGATGAAACCAGTCTTTGTCCAGACTTTTAAAAAAACCTGTTATACTTTCTCAGGTACAAGTATTTTTCATACGTTGTATCTGCTTTTAAAGTGTGTGTTAACGTTTCAATTTCCATTCAAATTTGCAACCAATGACAACATTGGCAGCGCTGCATGTAACTACCTTAACACCTGGGAGTGGGGAAGTGTTAGGGAAATTCGGGGAAGGGGGTGCACAGCCCCCTGGCTGGGGGGCGTATAGGGAATGCCCAGTTTCATTGAATTGAGTTTCCTACTGCAGCACCTCAGTAGGTTATTCAGAGAGGAGCTGCAGTGTCTAGGCAGTGGGATGCCTGTGCCTTTAAGAGCCCAGCCCTGGGAAGCCCATGCTGAGACGTGCTGCCTGTGGGAGAGGAAATAAAAAAGCCCCTCTGCTCCCCCATCCTATTTTTGCAAACATGGTAGTCGCAGCCCCCCAGGGTTACTGTTACCCTCTTCCCCTGCCTGTGCTGGGGTTTAACCCTCAGGCAGCGCCTCATCCCTGGGCTTAACTCTGGCTCCTTTCCCCCCTTTCTGATTTTGCTCTTCAGTCCCTCTCCTAACTCTGCCTCCAACTGCTTGACACTCCTGACCAGTCAATTTCCCCCTGCCCCGTTCAGAGCCTGGCCACCCCTTCCCCTCTGATTTGCCATCCTTTGCCCCTTTTTAATCCCTGTAAAAAGTAGGGGGTGCTGGGTCCCATTCTGCGGGGGGGAGGGCTTGGTGCCTGGCCCCTGCCTGCCCAATGCTCAAAGTGTCCCACAATCTTGCGGATGTTTGCGGAGTGCTGCAGGGTCACCTGCAGGACGGAGAGGGACATGGTTAGGAAGTGATGCAGCCAAGGATGCCTCACCCAACACTGAGATGCAGCCACCTCTGAGGTGGGTTGCATAAGTCAGCAAATTAATTTGGAACAGGAAATGCACTGAAAGGACTGAGGCAACTGCAGGAGAAAAGCAGAAAAAGCAGGAGCCCTGGATCCCAGCCCTGCCTCTCCCCCGTATTTCCATATGACTCCATCCAACAGCTGCCTCCCCCACAATTGCAGGGCAGTGCCATGGAGCACACCGAGGCCTGCCTGTTTGCACAGCACAGCTGATATCAGTGCCCCGGGTGGAGAGAGATGATGCTAAGGGAGAAGCAGGCAGCAGACAGTCCCCGCAACAGAGGAAGAAATGCTAGGGTGTGCTGTGCTGCAAGGAGTGAGGGGGGTTGGCAGCGAATGGGTGGTGTGTCTGTCTCTTCCCCCCACAATTCCTCCCCAGCCCTACCCTGGCCCAGGCTAATCCCAGCCTAGCTACCAGGGTTACATTTGGCCTGTATTTCCCAGTTGCTGGTGGCATGGGAGCTGAGGAGCATGAGCCTCTACTCCTCCTTCCCCTGACACAGTTGCATGGGAACTGACCAAAGGATCCTGCAGCACTGCTGCCTAGAGGAAACTGAGGCACCAGCCAGTGACAGACACATCATGGATCTCCTCATCCTCATCCTCTTTTCCATATACAACCCGGGGGGGGGGGTGTTTAAACTCAGGGCAGTTGCATAGTCAACCAGAGGATGTTGTGAAGGCCAAGACTATAACAGGGTTCAAAAAAGAACTAGATAAGTTTATGGTGGATAGATCTATCAAGAGCTATTAGCCTGGGTGGGCAGGGATGGTGCCTGTAGCCTCTGTTTGCCAGAAGCTGGGAATGGGCAATAGGGGATGGATCACTTGGTGATTCCCTGCTCTGTTCATTCCCTCTGGGGCACCTGGCACTGGCCACTGTCAGAAGACAGGAGGATACTGGGCTAGATGGACTTTGCGTCTGAACCAGTCTGGCCGTTCTTCTGTCTCCCTTGGAGCAGCAGTGACACCCAGTGGCCAATCAGGGTAACACACAGAGTATGTTTCCCTTGGAGCAGCATTGACACCTCGTGGTCATTCAGGGTAATGCACAGAAGGTGTTTTCCTTGGCGCAGCAGTGACACCCAGTGGCCAGGTGGCATAATGCACAGCATGTGTCTGCCTTCTAGGAGCAGTGACACCCACAGACCAGTCACGGTAATGCACAGAGTGTGTTTCCCACCAATCTGGGTAAGGCACAGAGCATGTTTCCCATGAAGTAGCAGTGACACCCAGTGACCAGCAGGGGTGGCATCAGCCTCTTCCCATTTGATGGAGGACTGAGGTGGGCTACACAAAAAAATTGGGGGGCTGGGCCCCTCATCACCTGGCCCCACTCTTCATGGGGGCTATGCCTCTGCTCCTTCTCAGTTAAAGACCAGGCTCATCTCCTCGCCAGGATTTACAGCAATACAACCTTTATTAAAATCAAATAGTAAATAGAGCTTACTCTAAAAAAAAAATCTAAATCTGTCCAAGTTTTAGTATTAAATTCAAAATCCTCTTAAAGATCCCATCAGAAACCAAAACCTAAATGAAAAATTGAAACCAAAAACAATGCTTAATTTAAAACCCAAACATTAAGAAAAACTTTGTTTTTAAAAATAAAAACTAACAAATGCCATAAGTTAATTATTTCAAAATTTTATCAAAAAAGTGTGCTACAGCAGAATGATAAAATAATATAAAATAAAAAGCCCGACCACTAAAACCTCCTATAAAGGAACTGAATCCTTGAATACTAGCCAAATCTGTATAAAATATGCAGAACTATGTCAAAACTGGTATTGCAGGTCAGCCATTCCATCCAGCAAATGGCAATGAAAAGCTCCACTCCAACTAAAAAAAAAATTCCTAAACCAATAAATCAAAACAGTCACAGCCTAAAAAAAACCTACACAGAAGCAAAATAAAACCTGTACCAACATTGGAACAAACGATGTAAATTTCTAATTCTAACTTCTTGTTTCTCCCAGGAGGAAAGTGTTTTGCACCCCAGTAACCAGGCTGTTACTACAGATTTTTTCCAACGCCACCTACTGGTGCGCAAAGGGAATTGACCGAGTGATCTCCCTGCTAATTTAACTACCACCTTATTCTCTGGCAGCAGCTCCATTGACGAGCTGGGGAGTGACCTGACCATGGCAGCACCCTATTTGCATATTAAAAGCCGGTGAGTACGTTTGGGGTGGGGACCCACATGCGAAGGGATGTGAACAAATTGGGGAGTCCAGCGGCAGGCAACAAAAATGGTTAGGGGGCTGGGGCACATGATTTATGAGGAGAGGCTGAGGGAACTGGGGTTATTTAGTCTGCAGAAGAGAAGAGTGACGGGGGATTTGATAGCAGCCTTCCTGAAGGGGGGTTCTGAAGAGGATGGAGCTCGGCTGTTCTCAGTGGTGGCAGATGACAGAACAAGGAGCAATGGTCTCAAGTTGCAATGGGGGACGTCTAGGTTGGTTGGATATTAGGAAACACTATTTCACTAGGAGAGTGATGAAGCACTGGAATGGGTTACCTAGGGAGGTGATGGAATAGCCATCCTTAGAGGTTTTTTAAGGTCAGGCTTGAGAAAGCTTTGGCTGGGATGATTTAGTTGGTGTTGGTCCTGCTTTGAGCAGGGGGTTGGACTAGATGACCTCCTGAGATCTCTTCCAACCCCGATATTCTGTGATTTACAAATGGGCCCTGAGCAGTGTTCTCTTTAATTTGTTACGTCCATGTGTGGAATTAAATGTTTTAGGTGTGCCAATATGGAGGTGATGTGTGGTGGGATGTGGCTCAGTGGTTTGGACTGTGGGAGGGGGCTCAGGACTGGGGCAGAGGGTTGGTTTGTGGGAAGGTGAGGGCTCTGGCTGGGGGTGTGGGCACAGGGGGCTTGGGATGAGGGGTTCAGGATACAGGAGGGGACTAAGGGCTGGGTGTAGCCTATAGGACTAACCTGCTTGCTTGCATATATATATCTTTTCTTAGAGTTTAAGTATTTGGCTTATTGTAAAAGGTTTATAGATTTATATGAAAGTAAGTTTGGCTGTAATGCACGGGACCTACTACAGGCCATATCCTGTATGTTAAGCTAAGGCAAAGTTGGCATATCTATATTATGACCTTTTACTCAGAAAGCAAAGTTGACCTTTATCTTGTTACTTAAATAGATAAGTACCCACGCCTGCCTAAGACCTTTACCTAGACCAATCGACAATGGAGAATGGCATGGGGGGGGGTTCAGTCTTGTACCCACAGACTTAATAGGTACACCACAAGGGAACTTCTGTGTGTATGCACATATCATCAATATGCACAAACATACTAGCCTGTGAAGTAAGCGTACCCTAATGTTTTGTGGGTGAGGAATGAAATGTGGGCATAGGAGGAAGGATTTCTGGCACTTGTGCCCTATAAAAGAGGTGACCCACCTCACTAGAGCACTTCACTCTATCATTCTTACTTACCTCCTCCACTTTCTTTCTCTGTAATATCTATCTACTCTCAGTAGGCTGTACTTGGTCTTCTTAACCTTTAAGTTTCAAGGGAACTAGGCTAAGTTCGGTTTACCTAAGTTTTATTCTTTGTTTATTAGATTTTGATTTTAAGTTTAACATATTCAAGTAAACCCTAAGTAACAGTAGCTTTTTCTAAGCACTGCATCTTTCACTTAAGAATTGAGAAACCTGAACTGCAAGGCTGGTCCTGTGTCTCTTACCGCCAGATTGTCAGGGAAGGGTGTGAGTATATTAACCAAAACTTTGTTGCATAGAATGCCATATGTATCTTCTGAATAGCAGTAATGCAACTGTAACTTTGTACCTCTGCTTATTTTACTATTTACTTACTATTTCACTGATTTTAATAAAAAGGCCTTTAAGGCTATAATCTGTCTCAGTGTGAGTTTCCTGTCATATCCCCAAGGGTCCTTTGTAAATTCTGTGGAGCCTGATTCGGGATAAGAACTTTCATCTTCTGGTCAAACAGATTGGCAAGCCTAAAACTCATATTAATAATATTGATAATTAATTAGTATTCATATTGCTAATTAAATTAAATACAATTAAAATTAAACTAATACATTAAATTTCCACCATATTATCCTAATTAATATTATTAGTATACCCTAAATCAAGCGACATGGGGCAGAGAGTTGGGGTGCAGGGGGATAAGGGCACTGGCTCTGGGGGTGCAGCTCCAGGGTGGGGTTGGAATGAGAGGTTCGGGATGCAGGAGAGGGCTCAGGGTTAGGGCAGAGGGTTGGGCTGAGGGGGGTGAGGGCTCTGATTGGTGGTGCGGTTCTGGGATGAGGCCAGGGAGGAGGGGATTGAGGTACGAGAGGGGAGTCAGGCTAGGGCAGAGGGTTGCGGTGGGGGAGTGAGGGGTTGGGGTGCTGGCTGCCCCAGGGCTGCAGTGGGGAGAAAGGACTTCTCCCAACCCCCTCTCACCAGAGCAGCTAGGGGCCAGGTGAAATGCACCTCTCCCCTCCTGCAGGAGCTCCGGTGGGCCTGGGTTGAGGGAGGGGCTCCTCTGGAGGGCCTCGGCTGGGCCAGGCTGGGCCATGGACTCCTCTCTCCCACAGCTCTGGTGTGCCTGGGCTGGGACAGGGGAGGGGCTCCTCTCCCAGCCTGCACTGCCCTTGAGAGCCTGCTGCATGGCTGCGCAGCTTACAGGGAACTGAGGTCTTAAACTCAGAAAGGTTGAGATCCACTGGTCTCATCTGGAGATGGCTCCTTTCTGAGCTCCCTGCAGTGCCCAGTTCAGAGAGGAGCGGCTAGCTGGATGGCTGGTGGAGAGGGAGTGGCTAGCTGGATGGCTGATGGAGAGGAGCAGCTAGCTGGAAGGCTGGCGGAGAGGAGCAGCTAGCAGGAAGGCTGGTGGAGAGGAGCGGCTAGCTGGATGGCTGGCGGAGAAGAGCAGCCGGTGGTGGAGACTGCAGCAGAACCCCATGGAGAGGTGTGGCAATCAGCTATCAACACAAGCAGCAGAACATGTAAGATGCCTCCCCATGCCTCCCCCCAGTTCCACTCAGGCTTGGAGGTAAAGTCTGCAGATGAACTTCTGAACTCTGGGGCTGCACTGACCAAGGACAGAAACTGTGGGTGGGGTGACTGTTGGGTTGCTGGACTTAAGACCCTGAGGGGAAAAAGACACTGACAAACTTAATTGGGGTGGATCTTTTGCTCATGATTTTTGTTATGGAGCCTGTTTGTGGTGTTTCCCCACATAACACGACATTGGTTCCCTCCTTTATTAAAAGGCTTTTGCTACACTCAGACTCTGCGCTTGCGAGAGGGGAAGTATTGCCTCTTAGGGGCACCCAGGGGGTGGTGTATAATTGTCCGGAGTCAGCGGGTGGAGGCTCAAGCCAGTTTTGCATTGTGTTATTGAAACAGAACCCCTAGATACTGACCCCGGCACTTGTTGCTGCCAACTCTGATGGGCAGAAGGGTTCCATTTTCGGGGGCTCGTCCGTGATCCCTGGGTCAATATCCCTGTCAAGCACCTGTTGAGCGATCTACTACATTGGGAAACTATCGTGTTTATATTTTGAGGAAATGACTGTTTGTATAATGGCTAATATGTTAGGTTTGTTGGACCCAGGCTCAACAGCCTCTAGCTCAGGAGCCGCAGCCTCAGCCAACGATTGGGCAAAAGCACTGGGGCAAACATTGGAAAAGGTTGTGCTGTCCCATGCTACATCAGACTCTTGTTGTATGTTCAGGTTATTTGCTGGTGAAGAGGAGTTTGAACCCTGGTTAGAGCACACCACTGAAATGGTGCAGGAATGGGCCATACCCGATGCAGATGCCCAATGCAGAAAAGCACAGACGTCTACTAGAGAGCCTTATGGGCCCAGCATTAGATGCGATTTGCACCCTGAAGCTCATTGACCCTGGGGTCAGTGTGAAAGACTGCCTAGAGGCGCTTGATCACATGTTTGGGAGCATAGAGGGCTCTGAAGACAGCTACTGTAAGTTCCTTAATTCCCAACAGCTAAGGGGCGAGAAGGATTCCGCCTATATACCGAGGCTGGAGAGATCGCTTCCGAGAGCTGTCATGAGGGGAGCAGTGACTGCTGAGCAGATGGATCAGACAAGACTGGCTCAAATTGTAAGAGGAACTCAGTATCAGAACCAGATTTTACTTCATCTCCGGCTAAGAGAACAACAGTAACATTCCCCAAGAAATGAGCCATCACTGAGAAATTTCGAGACTACTTATATGGTGCTCAGTTTCAAGTATGGACAGACAACCGATAACAATCCACTGACTTACGTGTTAACAAGGGCTAAGCTGGATGCTACAGGGCAGAGATGGGTGGCTACTTTTGCTAGCTGTGACTTCAGCATTCAATATCAATGAGGTGGTATACAGAGTGTGATTTGTGGGAACCACAAATCCTTGGCTGGGGAGAGGATGTAAGCAGGGTCAGTTTGAACTCTACCCTGACATTTGTTGGTGATCTGTTGTAAAGGACTTTTGGGGCTGATGTAATTTGCATGGTCACATCCATCCTGCATTGCATGATTGCTTGTCCAAATCATGACTTCAGCTGCTGTGGGATCCCTAGTCTCTTCGTTATTAGGGCAGGAGCAATAAAGTGTAGTTATAGTTGTTATATGAATGAAGGACAGCAGAAAGGTACTTGGCATTTCATGATTGAGGGACTAACCGTAGCCTAAATCATTCTTGCTAGACAAGGCACATGAGTTCTAAAGCATAATGAATTGAAAGGCTGGTCAATCTATCTCTCTGTTTCATTTTCTACTTTAGAAGCCTGCTGTCACGGAGTCACCGGGCGATGCTCTGGAACTGCTCCCCACCAAGCCAGTCAGGACTTTGGGGAGCCTCCTCTCCTTTGGAGCAGACTTGTTCAGGGCAAGAAGCTCACATGTCTTCACCTCCTGGGTCTCTCCTTGGAGCATTCAGCATCCTCTGACCCTCCGTGTGCTTCCCACAGCGAGCCCACCCCAGCGAGGTCCTGGGGAAGCCACCGGGTTCTGCACCCCCACTTTGCAGTCAGACGTGACTCTCAGCCAGCCAGTAAAACAGAGGTTTATTCGATGACAGGAACAGGGTCTAAAACAGAGCTCGTAGATACAGCGAACCGGACCCCTCGGCCGGGTCCATTCTGGGGGGCAGTGAGCCAGACCCCCAGGTCTGCCCTCCACCCTTGACCCCAGCCAGCTCTGGACTAACAACCCCTCCCAGCCCCTCCTCTCTCCTCAGCCCCTTTCCCGGGCCAGGAGGTCACCTGATCCCTTTGTCTCCAACACCTTCAGCTGGCACCTTTGCAGAGGAGGGGCCCAGGCCATCAGTTGCTAGGAGACAGAGTGTCAGGCATTTAGGTGCACTGGCCCTTTGCTCTGCCAGATACTTAAGAACTGCCATGGGGACACTGAGGCACCAACACAGTACTCAGAGAAAACATTAAGAACTTTCCCAGTTCGTCACACCTGCTATTTACCACTTTCAGTAGTAAAAGTAGGCCATTGATTCCTACCTTTTCTTTCCTATCTGCTAAAGGGTTACTGATCCAGGAGAAGGAGGGGCTTGAGCTCTCTGGAATAGCTCTTGACTGTGAGTAGCAATCTTAGGCCAGACTGTTGAGAAGCAGGGCACAGCCCCTGAATCAGTGGTGGGTTTGAGACTTAGCTTTCACCAAGGGTCAGATTCTGGAGGATGTGCCTTTTATGACTTTTTAAACCAAAACTTGCTATTTGGGGATAATTTAAATGTTCTGTGCAGAGGACTAGAAATGTTTTCATTAACCTGTATTTTAGATCATTTTAACATTCGCTGGAATCAAAGTTTTAAATCTGTTCTTACCACTTTAAGAACTTCTACTTCCTCTATCTCAGGACTAGCTATGAAACTGATTTTTGGGAAGCGGGAAATGGAACAGCAGCTTCCTGCATCCACTGCACTCAGCGCCCTGTTATTGCGGCACTGAACCTCCAGGAACGGTGGCCCTCCCTTTGGGGAGAATATCATGGTTGAAGAGCAGCGAAGAAAAGTGGTGGTGTCTGTCTTACCATTTGGTTTGTACTAAGAGTATGGTTCGAGTCATTTGTAACTCTTTCATCAGTTACGTCTCATACATACCTTCATACATACCTAGCCCTCTGCTTGACTCCTTCATCCCCCCACCACCACCCACAACCCTAGCCCTGACTCTTGCACCCCCACCCATTCCCAGCGCCCCCTCTGCCCTGACACCTACACCCCCTCACATACCCAGCCCTGACCCCAGCCCTCTGCCCCCAGCCCTCTGGGTCCTGGCCGCCAGCCCCGCACAGCCCACTGCTGGTTTGGGGTTCTGGCTGAGGACCCTTGCCAGCCGGGGTCCCGGCCGCAGGCCCCGCTCAGCCCGCTGCCGGCCTAGGTCAACAGAACCCCAGACCAGCAGCAGGCTGAGCGGGCCAGCAGCATGAGATCAACATTTTAATTTCATTTTAAATGAAGCTTCTTAGACATTTTGAAAATCCTGTTTATTTTACAATACAACACTATTTTAGTTATATAATATATAGACTTATAGAGAGAGACCTTCTAAAAAATGTTAACATGTATTATCGGCACGCAAAACCTTACATTAGACTGAATAACTGAAGACTCGGCACACCGCTTCTGAAAGGTTGCCGACCCCTGAGCTAATGTTACTTAGGGTTCATTTGACTATGTTCAACCTAAAATCAAAACCTAATAAACAAAGAATAAAAACTTAGGGAAACCGAACTTAGCCTAGTTCCCCTGAAACTTAAAGTTTAAGAACAAGTACAGCCTGCTGATAGTACATAGTGAGAGAGTGGAGGAAGTAAGTCACAATGATAGAGCACAGTGCTCTAGCGAGGTGGGTTACCTCTTTTACAGGGCACAAGGGCCGGAAATCCTTCCTCCTATGCCCAAATTTCATTCCTCACCCACAAAACATTAGGGTACGTTTACTTCATAGGCTAGTATGTTTGTGCTTGGTGATGACATGTACATATGCACATAAGTTCCCTTGTGGAGTACCTGTTAAATCTGTGGGTACAACACTGAAAAAAACCCTATGCCATTCTCCATTGTCGATTGGTCTAGGTAAAGGTCTTAGACAGGAATAGGTACTTATCTATTTAAGTAACAAGATAAAGGTCAATTTTCCTTTCTTAGTAAAAGCTCACAACATAGGTATGCTAACTTTGCATTAGCTTAACATACAGGATATGGCCTGTAGTTCCTTGTAAGTCATGTGCCCCAGTTCCCTAATCATTTTTATTGCCCTCTGCTGGACTCTCTCCAGTTTGTCCACATCCCTTCTCAGGTGGGTCCCAACCCCAAAAGTACTCACATTTCACCCCATTGGCCCCAAAATGCCAGCTTTTAATATGTAAATAGGGTGCTGTCATGGTCAAGTCACTCCCGACTTCTCCAGTGGAGCCTGCTGGCCCAGAACAAGGTGAAAATTAGCCAGGATGTCACTCAGTCAATTTCCTGCGCTCCCAGCACGTGGTATCAGAAAGCTCCAAGATCGCTCACTTCCCTTTCTCTCATCAGCTTCAGGCCCCAGGGTTACAAATGCACAAACCAGCTGGGATTCTCCCCTGGCCTCAGGGTGTGGGGCTGCTCTGAGGGGATGGACTTGCACACTTGGGCTCTTAGTGCAAAGATACAATTTCAATTTCTCTTAGAGAAATTGGAGGGCAATTTATATTTGGTAAAAATCTTATTTAGTGAAAGGAAAGCTGCAGTGACACTCTGGTTACTGGGGTGCAAAACACCTTCCTCGTGGGAGAAACAAGAAGTTAGAATTAGAAATTTACATCGTTTGTTCCTGCGTTGGTATAGGTTTAATTTTGCTTCTGTGTAGGTTTGTTTCAGGCTGTGACCATTTTGGTTTATTGGGTTGTTTTGGTTTTTTTAGTTGGACTGGAGCTTTTAATTGACATTTGCTGGATCGAATGGCTGTCCTGCAACACCAGTTTTGACATAGTTCTGCATATTTTATACAGATTTGACCAGTATTCAAGGATTCATTTCCTTTATAGGAGGTTTTAGTGGTCATGCTTATTTATTTGATGTTATGTTATCATTCTGCTGTAGCACACTTTTTTGATAAAATGTTGAAATTATTAATTTACAGCATTTGTTAGTTTTTATTTTTACAAACCAAGTTTTTCTTAATGTTTAGGTTTTAAATTAAGCCTTGTTTTTGGTTTCCATTTAGGTTTTGGTTACTGATGGGATCTTTAAGAGAACTTTGGATTCAGTACTAAAATTTGGACAGATTTAGAATATTTGAAGTAAACTATGTTTACTATTTTATTGTAATAAAGATTGTATTGCTGTAAACCCTGGCCCGGGGGAGAGGAGATGAGCCTGGCCTTTAACTGAGAAGGAGCAGACTCATGGCCCCCGTGAAGGGTGGGGCCAGGTGATGGGGGGCACAGCCCCTCAAATTTTTTTGTCTAGCCCATCTCAGTCCCCCACTAAAGGAGAAGAGTCTGATGCCACCCCTGCTGGTCACTGGGTGTCACTGCTGCTCCATGGGAAACATGCTCTGTGCCTTACCCAGATTGGTGGGAAACACACTATGTGCCATACCGTGACTGGTCCCTGGGTGTCACTGCTCGTAGAGGGCAGACACACGCTGTGCATTACGCCACCTGACCAGTGGGTGTCACTGCTGTATCAAGTGAAACACCTTCTGTGCATTACCTTGAATGACCAGGAGGTGTCACTGCTGCTCCAAGGGATACATACTCTGTGTGCTACCCTGATTGGCCACTTGGTGTCACTGCTGCGCCCAACAAAACACCTTCTGTGCATTACTCTGACTGCCCACTGGGTGTCACTGCTGCTCCAAGGGAGACAGAAGAACGGCCAGACTGGTTCAGACGCAAAGTCCATCTAGCCCAGTATCCTCCTGTCTGCTGACAGTGGCCAGTGCCAGGTGCCCCATAGGGAATGAACAGAGCAGGGAATCATCAAGTGATCCATCCCCTATTGCCCATTCCCAGCTTCTGGCAAACAGAGGCTACAGGCAGCATCCCTGCCCACCCTGGCTAATAGCCCTTGATGGATCTATCCACCATAAACTTATCTAGTTCTTTTTTGAACCCTGTTATAGTCTTGGCCTTCACAACATCCTCTTGCAAGGAGTTCCACAGGTTAACTATGCAACTGCCCTGAGTTTACCCCCCCCCGACCAGGTTGTATATGAGGATGAGGATGAGGAGAGCCATGATGTGTCTGTCACTGGCTGGTGCCTCAGTTTCCTCTAGGCAGCAGTGCTGCAGGCTCCTTTGGTCTGTGCCCATGCAACTGTGTCTGGGGAAGGGGGAGTAGAGGCTCATTCTTCCCAGCCCCATGCCCCACCCCCAGCAACTGGGGAATCCAGGCCAAATTTAACCCTGGTAGCTGGGCCGGGATTAGCCTGGGCTGGGGTAGGGCTGGGGAGGAATTGGGAGGGAGACAGACACACCTGGTGTGAGGGAAGAGTCACCCTGCCAACCCCCTTCACTCCTTGCAGCATAGCACCCCCTAGTGTTTCTTTCTCTGTCATGGGAGCTGTCTGCTGCCTGCTTCTCCCTTAGCATCGTCTCTCCTCACCCTGGGGCACTGGCATTGCCCATCCTGTGCAAACAGGCAGGCCCCAGTGTGCCCCATGGCACTGCTCTGCAATTGTGGGGGCAGCTGTTGGATGTAGCCATATCAAAATATGGGAGTGGGCAAGGCTGGGGACCAGGACTCCTGGGTTCTCCCCTCACATGTGGGAGGGGTGTGGAGGTTAGGGGGTAGATTAGGGGAGTGGCAGGGCTGGGATCCAGGGATACTGCTTTTTCTGGTTTTCTCCACCTCCTGCAGCTGCCTCGGTCCTTTCAGTGCATTTCTTGTTCCAAATTCATTTGCTGACTTGTGTAACTCACCCCAGAGGTGGCTGCATCTCAGTGTTGGGTGAGGCACCCTTGGCTGCATCACCTCCTAACCACATCTCTCTCCCCCTTCGGGTGACCCTGCAGCACTCAGCAAACATCCACAAGATCATGGGGCACTTTGAGCACTGGGCAGGCAGGGGCCAGGCGCCCAGCCCTCCCTTCAGAGAATGGGACTCAGCACCCCCTACTTTTTACAGGGATTAAAAAGGGGCAAAGGGGGGCAAATCAGAGGAAGGGGTGGCCAGGGTCTGAGCAGGGAGTGGAAATTGACTGGTCGGGAGGTCAAGCAGCTGGAGGCAGAGTTAGGAGAGGGACTGAAGGGCAAAGACTCCAGTGTTTGCAAACATGGGTGGGGGGAGCAGAGGGCTTTTTTATTTCCCTTCTCACAGGCAGCACCTCTCAGCATGGGCTTCCCAGGGCTGGGCTCTTAAAGGCACAGGCATCCCACTGCCTAGACTCTGCAGCTCCTCTCTGATGTAACCTACTGAGGTGCTGCAGTAGGAGACTCAATTCAGTGAAACTGGGCATTCCCTATACGCCCCCCAGTCAGGGGGCTGTGCACCCCCTTCCCCGAATTTCCCCAACACCCCCTCCCTCAGTGGTCAGGTAGTTACATGCAGCGCTGCCAATGTTGTCATTGGTTGCAAATTTGAATGGAAATTGAAACGTTAACACACACTTTAAAAGCAGATACAACGTATGAAAAATACTTGTACCTGAGAAAGTAAAATAGGTTTGGAAAATCTGGACAAAGCCGGGTTTCCTCACCCAGCTCTTGTGTTTGCTGACAATGTCGGTGCATTGGCTTCGGCAGTGTTGGCCAACCTTAGGATTTCAAATGATGATTTGTAAGCGAGGTGTGAATGAGCTCTCCCCTGACAGCTACTGATGACCAGGGTTGGGGGGAGGCTTTGGGACCAGACTGTATTTACATGAACTCACCTACTCTGCTGAAGTATCCAGCAGACAGAGCTGGGCTGCCTCTGCTCTAGGTGCCCAGAGGAGGAGGGAAGGTGTGTGGGGCTCCAGCCTGGGACTCTTCCTCCCTCCTGCCAAGCCCTGACTATTAATCCCAGCCCTGGCACTCCTTTCTTCAAGTGCCATGTGGGCCAGAGGAAAAGTGTGGTAAGAAGCACAAGGGCCAAGCTTGTGAACATCAGGTGCAGCAGCAAGAATCCCAACTATTAGGGTAGCAAGTTCTAGAGCCCTAATCCATTGTAGCCATCCCAGCCAAAGACCTGGCTCCAGGAGGTGTGAGTCACCCAGCAGGAGGGGAAAGATTCACCCTTACACAGCTGGAGACAGGGAAGTTGAGCTCTGGGGCTTTACCACAAGCATGGGTGGCAAGTTTGTAGAAATTTTGGTGGTGTCCAGAACCCACCCCCAACTCCGCCCCCCAAACTCCAGCCCCACCTGCCTAAGGGTCTGGGAGAGGGGTTGGGGGGGAGGTCTAGGGTGCAGGTCAGGGTGCAGGCTTTGGGATAGAGTTTGGGTGCTGGGTGCAGGCTCCAGGCTGGGGCAAGGGGTGGGGTTGTAGGAAGGGGTGAGAGGTGCAGACTCTGGGAGGGAGTGCAGAGCTGAGGATGAGGGATTCATGATGCAGGAGGGGGCTCAGGACTGGGACACAGGATCAGGGTGCAGAGGGAGCTCAGGGCAGCCTGCCTTGCCATTTCTGGTGGGTTGGCACTAGGACCCCGGCGGAAGCAGACAACAGTTCTGCCCAATATCCCTCTACTCCAGCAGCAGGAGCAGGCAGGGGACAGGCACATGCTGCTTTTTGTCAGGCAGGGAATGCAGTGCAGCAGGGGGGGACATGGCAGGCAGGGGCCAGGGGAAAAGACTCAGCTCCAAATATTGCTGGAGCAGGGCCCCCAGCCCTGAATATTCCTGGAGCCAGAGCACCGCAAATGTATATAACCTGCCGCCTATGACCACAAGCCAACACAAGGTCCCACTGAGATTTGAACTCAGATTACAGGATTCAGAGTCCTGAGTGCTGCCCATTACACCATGGAACCAGGCTGTGCTGCCTTCTCTGCACATCGGTGACCCTCATGGGGCTGCTCGTGTAAGGGGGCTCTTGGCCCTTTACTAAAACTTAGTGTGTGTGGGAGGGGGTTGGTTGGCTAGTTCCCAGCACCAATAGAAGGGGGAAGGATCAATGGGAAATCAGGACCCTGAGACTGACAGTCCCCAGGGACAATGGGGAGAGGCCAAAGCTCCAAGTTAGCTGCACTGACAGGCCAGACAGTGTAATAAGAGAGTCACCAGGCCAGGGGGTCCCATCCTCCATGTGAGCTGGAACTGCCTGGGCGAGAGTGGGGCAGAGCTAAGGAGAGAGCAGGAGCCCAAGAAGAGCCAGGGAGCAGAGCTGTGCAGGTGTAGTGCCAGAAACTGCTGCATGTAGGAATTTGCAACCTGTAGCAGTTACTGATACCTGAGGTTGTTCTTATTTGCTAACTTGTCCTAAGTGGCTAAAACTTGACAGTGGTTTCTCTAGCAAAGGCCAGTTCTTGGCCCCTTGGTCCAGACATCCTCCTTCATATCAGGCTAGGGTGACCAGATGTCAAGATGAAATATTGGGACATGGGGGGCAGAGCAAAAATAAAAGCCGGAGGGCCCCCCCGCCGCCAAGCGGCAGTGGTACAGCCCCATCTCCAACCAACTCTCGGCTCCAACCGCCACTACACCCCCAGCTCCCCCATCCCCTCCGTCCTGGGCCCAGCCTGGGCTCCGAGCTCTGCAGCCGAGCCATGATCCGGGCCCCTCCTGCAGCTCCCGGGCAAGGGGTGAACCAGGCAGCTCCCGGCAGGAGCGTGTCCGCCCCACTTGTGTCTCCGCCCCCTGCCCACCTGGGCCCTGCCTGCTCCATGCTGCCCCCAGCCCCACTGCGCTGCCCCGCAGACTGCAGGGCTGGAGCAGCTTCCGCGCTGCGCTCCCGGCCGTGGCCATGGCCCGCGTGTGCAAACCTGGGAGGGAGCAAGAATGCTGTGTGCTTGGGGAAGAGGCAGGGCCAGGGCGAGGATTTGGGGAGGGATCCAAAGGGGCAGCGAGGGGGTGGGGCTGGGGGCAGGGCCAGGGCCGGGATTTGGGGAGGGATCCAATGGGGGAATGAGAGGGTGGAGTTGCGGGGGGCAAGTATCCCTCCAGACTATGCCTGTGTGCCGGAGAAGAGGACAAAGTTATTTGTTTGTCCAGGGTCCCGACCAAACATCGGTCGGGATGCGGGACAAACAAGAAAATATCAGGACAGTCCCGATAAAATCGGGACGTCTGGTCACCCTACATCAGGCTTCAAGTTGAGAATCATTTCCCATTCCTGCTGTGTGGGAGGGGAGACTTTTAAACGCACTCTCTGTGCGACTGCACATGGCTAGGCAAAGAGAACAAACCCCAAATCCCCCCTGTGCTTTGGGAGCCAGGTTTGCAGTGGGAACTCTGTAGTTCAGATGACTTCACACGTGGTCATTGTGATTCTTTACCAGTTTCTCTAGCATTGGGGCAGTTTTTCACTCATAGCTATGATAGCCAAGTGGTTAAGATGTGGGAGTTGAAGTATAATAGGGTTTTCCTGTGCAGGTTTGAATCCTGCTCACAGCGTGGCCTGTGTTTTGGCCAGACTCTCACACGGGCAACACCTCTGTACCACCTCCTGAGACGCTCTCAATTCTCTCCCAACCCCAAGTAAATCCTGTTCTGCTCCTTTCATAGAGATCCCTGGGGCACCACTCACACTGTGTCCCTGGGGGGTCAGGCAAACTCTCAGCACCTGAAGCCTCTGCCACTCACCTGGTGCCCCATAGATCAGCCATAGCCCTGGTTCTGCTCCTCTCTCTAGAGTATGAAGGAAGGCAAGTCAGCGACTCCATGGGAGCTATGGGGCTGCAGAACCAGCTGAGAAAAAATAGGTACTCAGGACTCACTGGCAGCCAGCTCCTCCTCTGCCCACTACAGGCCTTGCTGACAAGCTCCTCCTATTCCCCTTGAGCACCTCCCACTTGCCAGTGATCAGTGGGGTTCAGGAGGCACTGGGTGGGGAGGGGGATGAGCAGGGACGGGAAGAGGTTGGGGAGGTTGAGGAATGGTGCAGGAAGTTGTAGGGTGGGAAGAGATGGGACGGGTGGGGCAGGGCCTGGGGATTTGTCCTTGACCCCAGGCCCCTCTAGGGCCAGCGCTGAAGGAAAACGCTGGCTATGACAGTGACAATACAACTGACCAGCATTGCGGGGGAGGCTGAGGGAGATCCACACTCATCAGGTCTCTTCTCTCCCCCAAGGTGAGCCAGACACTGCTCTCTCCTGGCTCTCTAGCAGCAGGATGCCAAGGAGCCATTTCCCCACAGGAAGTGCATTGAGTGCCCCTGTGGTGCTGGGGGGTGGGGCTGGCGCTGCTGCTGCCTGTGGGGCTGGCAGGGGGGTTGATGTCTGCACAGACTCTCAGCTGCCAGGCCGGAGGGGGCACTTGGGACCTTACCAGACAGGCTCAGTGAAGACGGGGGGGTGACAGAGCAATACAGATGCTTTCCAGAGCACGGAGCAGCATCCGCCCATGCAGCCAGGCAATGAGCATTTCCCACAGCCTGGAGCCGAGGGGGAGGCGGCAGCTGCTGTTCCAGGTGCTCGGGGACAAGCCCTGCCAGCCAACAGACACTTCTTACTCACCACAGCTAAAGGTGCCCGGTTCCTCCGGTGGGGGTATGAAGCAGCCGTTTGTTTTCCTCTCCTTTTTGTGTGCAACTGCTGACAAAAACATCCCAGACAGAGAAGCAACAGGCCAAAATGCTGTCATGCAGCTGCCAAAGTAGCTCAGTTGGGAGAGTATTAGACTGAAGATCTAAAAGTCCCTGGTTCAATCCCAGGCTTTGGCAGGCCCTGTCGTTCCTCTTTGTGAAGGGGTGGCTTGTTTTCTGGGAGCACAGCAGTGCTTGCACCCAAACTAAGTCACTGATCTTGGACTCTGCAGTAGGAAAACATTGAATGGGCTTCCACCCCTAGTTGGCCCACCTGACCCTTAATAATGAGAACTGTCTTTCCCAATATGGTAGGAAGAAAGTGAGGCAGGGTAGCCCTCAGGAATGGTGCCAGAGGGCTGCTAGGCAGGGATTGGGGATGGAAGCTCCTCTGGGCAGCTGAGCCAGGGCAGTACCAGGGAAAGGGCATCTGTAAAAGTGACCCAGCACACCTCTCCTCCTCTGGGCACCTAGAGCAGAGGCAGGTGGTGCTGACAGCTCCAAGGGAAGGCTTAAAAGCCACAGAGCAACTGAGGTCAGGGCTAGAGGAGGGCAGGACCATGCCTAGGTGTGGCCTTCAAACATGCACAAAAACACCCAGCCAGCCTTCTCCCTGCCATGCTGAACAGCCACTGAAGGGCACCAGCACACAGGGCAGCTGCTGATGCTCTGTGGCCAACATCACAAGATGGTAGGAAGGCAGGGCCAGACTCCATGGTGGGGCCTCTGACTGGTCCCACTCAAGGTGCTCACTTTTGCAGTGGGGCAGGAGATTTTTCCCCAAGAGACTTTTCCCCAGCTGGCGAGAAGCAGAGAAACACCCAGGCTCCGAAGGTGCTATATAGCAAACCCCCTCAAACACAGGGACTGGCGCACATTTGGAAGGGGGAAACTGCTCTACACACTAGCCCGGGCAGCCGCCCATTTTCTTTGGCAAGTCAGGAAGGGCAAAGGCTAGACTGGAAGCACCTGGGGCTCATGCTTCAGCCTTTGTGACACCCAACTCCCAACTCCTTCCCAGGGCTCTAGCTGAAGGCAGAGCATTGGTCTGAGCAGCCAAGAAGAGGTTCCAGCCCTGAAGGGAGCAGGACTTTCAGCACGAAGGTAAAAGTGCACCAGCACAACCATGAAGGGAATCAAACCCTCAATGACCTCAGCTGAGGTCAGAAGCCTTATCCATTAGGCCATGTGATCACACAAGAAAAGGCCCTCCAGGCATCTCTTTGGAAAAGGCAGACACTAATACATCCGACAAAGTGGGGATTCACCCATGAAAGCTCAAGCTCCAGTACGTCTGTTAGTCTATAAGGTGCCACACGACTCTTTGCTGCTTATGGAGACATTGTGTTTCTCAGGTCAGCTACTGAGGGGGGCCGAGACTCTCTGGGCACAAGAAGTGGAGTTCCCAGTGAGATGTGAAACTTAATTATCTGGAGCCGAGTGCAGGGCTTTGGCAGGGAGTCTCAGGCATGAGGGATTGTGGTGCAGCAGATGGACTGGCTCTTTAGGTGCGGAGATTTAGTCTCACTGAGGAGGAGGAGAAATCCTGCTGACAGGCAGTGTCTAGGGCCGGTGCAACCGCTAGGTGAACTAGTCAGCCGCCTATGGTGCTAAGTGGTTGGGGGCACCAAAAATCGCATTCAGGGGAGGCGGTGGAGTGGAGGTGAGCTGGGGCAGGGGGCTGTGGCGGGGGAGTTGGGTGACCTGGCCCCAGCCTGCACCGCTCTGCCAGCTTGGGCTGGGGGACGGGGTGCTGTGTAGGGAACCAAAATGTCTAGGGACAACCCCGAATAGATCATTTTTCCACAGTTACCGATGGCTGTTAGAATAGAGCTATTCAGGCTGCTTGTACAGGCCTAGACTTTAAGAATTTAGGTGTATTTTTATCACTTAGCTAGTGACAAGGGTATAAACCAAAGAACCAAAATCCCAGTCTGCCTGTGTCTGGGCCTTCTCTCCCTAGGAGAGTCTGAGCCCTTGTTCGTAGGTGTCATAAACAGATAGTTAAGGGTTAATGTCTCTTTTACCTGTAAAGGGTTAAGAAGCTCCATAAACCTAGCTGACACCTGACCAGATGACCAATAGGGGGACAAGATACTTTCAAATCTTGGTGGAGGGAAGTCTTTGTTTGTGCTCTTTGTTTTGGGGGTTGTTCGCTCTTGGGACTAAGAGGGACCAGATGTCCATCCAGGCTCTCCAAATCTTTCTGAATCAGTCTCTCATGTTTCAAACTTGTAAGTAATTAGCCAGGCAAGGCGTGTTAGTCTTATTTTTGTTTTCTCAACTTGTAAATGATCCTTGTTTGCTGAGAGGATTTTACCTCTGCTTGCTGTAACTTTGAACCTAAGGCTAGAGGGGTTTCCTCTGGGCTATATAAATCTGAGTACCCTGTAAAGTATTTTCCATCCTGATTTTACAGAGAGGATTTTTATCTTTCTTTCTTTAATTACAAGTTTTTTCTTTTAAGAACCTGATTGATTTTTCTTTGTTTTAAGATCCAAGGGGATTGGGTCTGGACTCACCAGGGATTGGTGGGGGGAAAGGAATGGGGATGGTTAATTTCTCCTTATTTTAAGATCCAAGGGGTTTGGATCTGTGTTCACCAGAGAATTGCTGAAGCCTCTCAAGGCTGCCCAGGGAGGGGAATGTTTTGGGGGGACAGTGAGTGATCCAGACAATAACTTCTGGATGGTGGCAGTGTTGCTAGATCTAAGCTAGTAATTAAGCTTAGAAGAGTCCATGCAGGTCCTCCAAGTCTGTACCCTAAAGTTCAGAGTGGGGAAAAAACCTTGACAGTAGGCTAAGGCCTTTGGCTAAACAGCAGGGGCAGCCATATGCTGGGAAGTGAAGGGTCACATCCTCACCTCCCAAACCCGTCACACTGAACTAAGGTGGGGTTGGGCTGTTAGGAAGACGATCCTGTCCCAATAGTGCCCATCACCACCAGATAAAGAACCAGATCTTAAGGGAGCATCCGGTCTGGCAAGAAATCCCTTCTCAATGGTTGTGGTTGTGAAACCGTCATTTCTGTAGGGTTTATCTTTATGGCCCCAGCTTTTCTGTTGTCAATCTGTCTGGTCCTCTTATTCTTTCTGTCTGCAGCAGAATTAATTTTGCTGGGTGTAAGTTAATTAGGGGAGTGGGATGTAATTGGTTAGAGAATTCTGTTACAATAGGTTAGAAATGGTTAATTACATTTCAGTAAAATGGTTAAGGTCTCGCTGAGAATATTACTGTATAAACTGGGGTCAAAGAGGCAGTGGGTAGGGAAATTGGCATCATGCTTGCTAACGGGGGGTAGGAATAGGGAACGGGGAACAGGGACACAGGCAAGGCTCTGCAGTGTCGGAGCTGGGAAGGGGGACATGAGGTAAACACTCTGCAGTGTCAGAGCTCATAGTCTCATAGATTTTAAGGTCAGAAAGGACCATTATGATCATCTAGTCTGACCTCCTGCACAACGCAGGCGACAGACTCTCACCCACCCACTCCTGTAACAAACCCCTGACCTATATCTGAGCTACTGAAGTCCTCAACTCGTTGTTTAAAGACTTCAGGGTGCAGAGAATCCTCCAGCAAGTGACCCGTGCCTCACGCTGCAGAGAAAGGTGAAACCCCCCCAGGGTCTCTGCCAGTCTGCCCTGGAGGAAAATTTCTTCCTGACCTCAGATATGGTGATCAGCTAAACCCTGAGCATGTGGGCAAGACTCACCAGCCAGACACCCAGGAAAGAATTGTCTGTAGGGATGTGGGGTAAACGCTCTGTGGTGTCAGAGCTGGGAAGGGAACACAGGGGAACAGACTCTGTCCCTGTATAGAGATAAGCCTGACTGGTGTGAAGGGCTTTGGAATCTGCTTGCTTGGAAACTAACCCCAGTAAACATCCCTTTGTCTGCGCTTCGGACTTCTGGTCTTTTGCTGATTGCTGTCTGTGCAACAAAAGCCAGGGAAGTGGGTAGGGGAAGGGAAAGCCAAAGCCCTCTAACAATGGCTCCTTGCTCCTCTCCCTCCAGGCTCAGTGGTCAAGGATGGGCAGGACTCCAGGCTCTGCTTGAGGGATCCTGGCACAGGGGCTGGTGGGGGAGAAAGGATTGTAGATTCTGACCTGCACTCTGGAGAGGAGCTAATAAGTGAAGGGGGCATTTTTGATTCCTACCCTGCTTCAATGTCCCCAGGGCTGGAATTCTACATTCCCTAGGGCCAAATGAGGGGGTGAAGCCATTTGGCTAACAAAAACCAGTGCTCCAGGTGAGGCTTGAACTCATAACAGTTCCTCTCAGTACTGCTCTATAAGTACTGTGCACTAACCAACTACACCACTGTTAATTACTCATCTCTTAGTCCCCTAGGTTGATAAAGGCAAGGAGTGACCCCAAAACATTCTCAGTGGGATTAAGAGCCGGTATCAGCAAGCGTTGTACTCCGTGGGGTGGATTCTTCTTAAGGATTCCAGGCACCATTTGACCCTTTTGTTCTTCCCTGTGTAATAACAGAGCTGACTGACACTCACTGTAGAGTCTTACTGCAGACCAACAGATCTGAAATCACTGATCACCAGGTGTAAGCATTAGTCCTGCTTTGGGACAGTGTCTCTCATCCAAGAAACTGCCGAGTCTGCGCTAGCAGTGAGGCACCCTCACTAACAGCTGAAATCAGGGAGAGCTGTGTGAAGTGCAGGGCCCCAGGGGTGCCTGAACACGGGGGAACAACACCCCAGAACTTTTAAAAATGGGAGAGCTCTACCTTGCCACTCTGTAATGACCATAAGGGTGAGTGAGGGTGGGGAGGGGGCTGAGAGCAGTGAGCGGGAGGAGGGGTCTTGGGGGAAGAGGCAGTGTAGGAGTGGAGGTGAGCTGGGGCAGGGAGCTGGGGGGTGCAGGGAGAGGGCTGCCCACAGCAAGTAATGGGGGTGGGGGAATGCAGGGGAACCGCTCCCTGTCTCAGCTCACCTCTGCTCCGTCTTCTCCCCTGAGCACGCTGCCCCTGCTCTAATTCTCCTCCCCTCCCAGGCTTGCGGCACTAAACAGCTGATTAGCACCGCAAGTCTGGGAGGCAGGAGAAGTGGAGCAGTCTCAGCGTGCTCAGGGGAGAAGGCAGAGCGGAGGTGAGCTGGGGTGGGGAGCTGCTGCAGGGGGGGCTGCCTGGTGCTTTGCCATGGCCCCCGCCCCTGCTCCGCCCCAGCCCTGCCCCCCCCCGCACTCACTGCATGGTCCACTCCTCTGGCTCCCAGCCATGCTGCCGGCGAGTGCTGTGGGGCGGTTCCCCGCTCCCCTCAAACTTGGGAACCAGGGGAGCTGTCATAAACAGATAAGTAAGAGTTAATAGCACAGAAGTGCTTCATATCTCTTTGCCTGGAAAGGGTTAACAAGTTCAGTGAGCCTGGCTGTCACCTGACCAGAGGACCAATCAGGGGACAGGATACTTTCAAATCTTGAGGGAGGGAAGTTTTGTGTGTGCTGTTAGTGTTTGATTCTTGTTCTCTCTGGGTTCTGAAAGTGACCAGACGTGAAACCAGGTTTCTCTCCAATCTCTCCAATACAGGCTCTTATAAGTTCAGAATAGTGAGTACTAGGTAGATAAAGCGAGTTAGGCTTATGGTTGTTTTCTTTATTTGCAAATGTGTATTTGACTGCAAGGAGTTCAAACTGGTATTTTGCTGAAAAGATTTTAATTTGTACTTGTATACTTAGGCTGGGAGGGTATTCCCAGTGTCTACAGCTGAAAGACCCTGTAACATATTCCATCTTAAATTTACAAAGATAATTTTTACTGTTTTTTCTTTCTTTAATTAAAAGCTTTTCTTGTTTAAGAACCTGATTGTTTTTTTATTCTGTTGAGACCCCAGGGGACTGGGTCTGGAGCCATCAGGGAATTGGTGGGGAGAAAGGAGGGAAGAGGGAGAGAGAGGCTGATTTCTCTCTGTGCCAGGATTACTTTCTCTCAGGAAGAGTCTGGGAGGGGAAAGAGAAGGAGGGGGAAAGGTGAATTGTCCTCTCTGTTTTGTGATTCAAGGAGTTTGAATCACAGTGATCTTCCAGGGTAACCCAGGGAGGGGAAATCTGGGAGAGGCAACGGTGACGGAAAGGGTTTACTTTCCTTGTGTTAAGATCCAGAGGGTCTGGGTCTTGAGTGTCCCCGGGCAAGGTTTTGGGGGGACCAGAGTGTACCAGGCACTGGAATTCCTGGTTGGTGGCAGCGCTACAGGTTCTAAGCTGGTAATTGAGCTTAGAGGAATTCATGCTGGTACCCCATCTTTGGGACGCTAAGGTTCAAAGTGGGGATTATACCATGACAGATGGTTACCAGCCATACCGTCCCATCTGCTGCTTTGCAAGTTGACAGTGATAGTTACCAGTTATACTGAACCATCTGCTGCTGTCATGGGTGCTCCTGGCCAGCCTCAGTGAGGCTGGCCAGGGGTGCATGGACAAAAATGGGAATGACTCCCCAGGTCATTCCCTTCTTTGAGTTTTGTCTAAAGGGAGAGTAAGTCCTGTCTAGACTATCAGGCAAGCCTACTAAAGAACAAGAGAGGCAAACGGCCACTCTGGGTCAGAGCCCCAGACGTCCCACAGAAATGATGAGCTGCATGCCATTCCAGGGGGTTCCCCTGCATTAACCCCACCCATTGCTTCCCTCGTCCCCCACCCTTCCTGGGCTACTGTGGCACTGTCCCCCTGTTTCTGTGATGAAGTAATAAAGAATGCAGGAATTTGAAACAACACTGACTTTATTGCCTCTGCAAGCAGAGCTCAAAGGGGGCCAAAGCCGCAGAATTGCGGCCACACTAACCCTAATCCGACATGGCAAATACCGATTTCAGCACTACTCCCCTCGTCGGTACAGATATCGGTATTAAGAGCCCTTTATATCGATATAAAGGGCTTTGTTGTGTGGACGGGTGCAGGGTTAATGCGATTTAATGCTGCTAAATTAGATATAAGCTTGTAGTGTTCACCAGGCCAGAGAGAGCAGCAGGTTTTCCCTACTGTTTCCCACTCTTGTTTTCTTGACTAGTTCTCCTCCACACCAAGTTGCTCTTTTACTTTGTGAGTCTGGCAAGCTCAGTTGGCAGCGCATCAGACTTTTAATCAGATGGTCCAGGGTTCAAGTCCCTGGTCAGGTGATAAACTACTCCCCAAGATCTTAAACTGTCTTTCTGGTGTCTTCTTTGACATAACTTTCTCTCTTCAGGATTTTCCCTTTCCTCAGAAGGGACTTTTTGTGTGTGGGTTTGAAGGGGCAACTTCCTGACAGCCCCTCTGTCCTTGCAGCCTGGAGGAATAAAGGCCTCTGGGCATATAGCATGTTCCTTCCCTGCACACACACACACATACAAATACATAGAATATCCCTAGGAATTAGAATCACCTGCTGCTTTCCCCTTTCCTGCTGGATCCCCAAATGACGATGCTCTTCAGCCTAAACCCATGTCCCCTCTTTTCCCAGTGCCCCTCAATCCCAAACTTCAGACCCTCCTATGCACACTGCTTCTCACTCCCAACCAGAGCCTACTCCTCTTCACCCTTCTCCTCTGTCCCTACCCACTGCCCCCTCACTCCCAACCCACAGCCCCCTCCTATTCCCAGTGCCCCTCAGTCCCAACCCACAACTCCCTCCTTCCCTCCAGCAGCAGGTGCTTCAGACCCCCTCAGGATGATTTTCTTGCAAGGTTTCGTGTATGAGTCTGCATGTGGATTTTACAATATATTGAAAATATGTTGAATTGCTTGCCGAAATCACTTTGGCTGGTGTTGGATTCCCAGTCTCCTTGTTATTGGGGCAGGAGAAATAAAGCGTTGTTATCCTTGTTGTGTAAATTGAGGGCAGCACAACTGTGCTCGGCAGACCCCGACTGAGGGACTCACGCTCAGTTCAATAGCACTTGCTCAGCAGGGGACAGGGGTTCGAAAGCCAAATGGGCCAGTGCCTGGGTCCTAATACTAAAATTTAGGGATTAGATCAGTTTTAGGACAGGCTGGCAGTGAAGGGATGAGTGCGTCCCTAGACAACATAGTGAGTACGGTGCCTTCTTATTTTCCCCCTTTTCCACTCAGGGTGGCAGGTGAACTCTACAGAGGCATCTCTGGGCTTGCACTGACTAAGGACAACATCTGTGAGTGGGGTGCAGAGAGGGGATGGCTCATGTTAAAGGACTTTTGGTTGCTGGACTTATGAACCGTAGGGAGAAGGACACTGCCCAGCTTATTTGGGGGGCGGGTCTTTTCCTCTTGGTTTATGTTTATGTGTTGGGGCTGCTGACATGACTTCTGCTAACCCTGGGCTTATGTTGCAATGTAGACATACCCTGAGAGGGCATCTATAACGTAATAAAAGCCCTGTGGCACGGCTGGCCTGGATCATCTGAGTTGGACTCCTGGGGCTCAGGTTGTGAGGCTACAAACTGCAGTGTAGACATTTAGGCTCAGACAGGAGCCCAGGTTAGGAGACCCTCACCCCTTGTGGGGTCTCGGAGGCTGGGCTGAAGCCCAAGTGTTTACACTGTAATTTTATAACCCTGCAGCATGAGCCCCACAAGCCTCAATCAACTGACCCAGGGTTTGAGAATAGTGACCTGGGTGTGTTTATGACAGTGCAGACATAATACTACGCTATGTCCACGCTGCAATGAAACACCCAGGGCTGCCCCATGCCAGCTCAGGCTCCCGAGGCTTTGGCCGTGGGGTGGTAAATTTGCAGTGTAGATGTCTCAGCTCAGGCTCAATACTGGGCTCTGGGCCCCCTCAAAGTTGGGGGGAGTTTAGCAAGCAAAAAAGGTAAAACCGCAATGAAGTATTACCCTGGCCTCAATGGCATTTCTCCATTGGTCTGCCTGCTTTGGGGCAGGGACAATAGCACATCCTGCTGCATTCGTTATTTCACAGGGTGGTTTAGGATTTTCATTCTCAGACACTGGGCACAAAGCAGGACTCAACCCTCTGCATAAACTAAATGAGCTGGCCACAGATCTGGCAGCCTGTGTGTGTAATTTAAACCATAAGAAAACCCACACTGGGCTAGACCAAAGGTCCTTCTGACAACAGCCAAGAGCAGGTGCCCCAAAAACCACTCAACAGGGCACCACTGTCAGTTATTATCCCTGCCTGAAAAGCAGACAGACCAATGGAGAACTGCCATGAGTCCAGGGTAATACTTCCCTGCGGTTTTACCATTTCCACTTGCTAAACTCCCTCCCAACCTTCTGGGCTCCTAGACCTGCCCTAATGTTATGTCTACACTATCATTAAAACACCCAGGTCACCTGTCTCAAAGCCCGGGTCAGCTGACTCAGGGTTATGGGACTTGGACTGCAAGACTATAAAATGACAGTGCAGACATATGGACTTGAGCCCAACCTCTGAGACCCCACGATGGGTGAGGGTTTCTGAACCCAGGCTTCAGTGTGAACACAAATATCTGCACCACAGTTTTTAGCCTCTCAGCTTTAGCATAATGAGCCCAAGTCAGATGACCCAGGCCAGCCATGCTGCCATCTTTATCCCGGGAGAGATGGATTCTAAGGGTACGTTCCCATTGCAATGGAAGCCCAGGTGTGGCACGCTGTGCTTAAAGCAGCACCCTGCAAGCCCCATATTCACCACTCTCATATAGTGATGATATGTTTTGAACAAAGTCTGCCTGGTGAGGTATCATTTTAAAAATCTTGAACTGTTCATCTGTTGAACCTTAATGTCTTCTTGCATTCTGTGTGCTCACATTGGTTTGGGAAGTTATGAAGTTTGCTCTGTGTGCATTATAGAAATATGTTATGAGGTTGGGAAATGCCCCCCACCAGCCTTTCAGGTGCAAAAATTGAGGAGCCAGACTCACTGCTGGCCCATTAAAGGTGGCTACAGTCCCAAGGACTATCCCAGGAACCGTGAACAATGCAGACTTCACCGAGATAACACAGCAACAATGGACACTGCTTGACTCACATCATAGCAAAAGAGCTTTCTAGAAAGTTGGAAGAAACTATGAAAGAGGGGAAGAGACATCATGACTTGGCATCTCTCCCCCACAAATCAACAGCTGGAAACACACCTGTATGACAAAACTGATTCATAAATCAGAAGATAATAATAATAATACATTCAAACCAAAGTCCCCAAATAGCTAGTACTGGTTTTTCAGCTGAAAATTTTCAGTTTGGGGAATTTTGTTTTCCCAGTCAGACCTTGCCAAGGGAAGCAGGGAGAAAATGTTTGAGTTGCCTCCTTCAGAACAGCTTAGCCTAGACACTCTAGCTTTGGGTCACTGTCATGGCCTTGCTGAGAACTGGGGTATTTTAATAATTTGGGGAGGTCTCAGGGTGTTTGGGAGAGATTTTGAGACTGTTACCTTTTGAGATAAAAACTAAGACATACAGGACTAGAGAAATTTTTTTTTAGAAATCTGAGATTTAGACATTTTATTTAAAGCAAAGAGGTTTCTGAGCAGGCTTTTGTATGGCAGGCCACAACATTGTTTGATCTGCCATTGTGCCAAAGGAGGAGATGGTTGTCTAGAAAGGAGGAGTGAAGACTAAATGCATCCAATGAAAATGGGATTCAAACCCATGCATGCACAGCACAATGGATTAGCAGTCTATCACCTTAACCACTCGGCCACCTCATCTGAGATGTTAGAAAATGGACAGGATGAGAAATCTAAGGCCAGCAGAGATAGGGACACTAAGGTATTTTTAAATACTAAGCGGAAGCAGGGGCTGAATGAGCTCCCCCCTCACACCTAGTGACCAGCTGTGGGAAAGGCTTCAGGAACAGACCGTTTTTGCATAGACACACCTACTCTGCCTAGGTATGCAGCATCATGGGGCCGCTTCCACAAAATGACCAGTTTTAGCTGGTGGCGGGTTACAAATCACTTTAGCACTGAGTGGTATGAAATGTTATTATCCTTCCTGCATGAGTGAAGGGCAGCAGAACATACTTAGTCGGTCCTGATGGGTGAGGAATAGCTTTTATTGGACTGCATAGAAGTGATTCAGAACGTCACCCTAAAGCAGTGGTCCCCAAACATTTCACACTGTGCCCTCTTATCCATGGCTGTGGGCCCTCGGAGCCACAGTTGAAAACTGGGGCTGGGAGTGGGGTGTTGCTTGCTGAAGAAAGGGGTGCAGACAGGGGTAAGGGGGTCAAGGCTGAGCTGGCAGTCAGGGGCCCAGGCTGAGGGTGGGGTTGGAAAAGAGCTGGGACAGAGTCGGGTTGACTGGTGCTCCCCCCATGGGGGCTGGCTCAGCCCCTGAGGTGCCCCTATGAATCTTCCTCTTTGTTCCCCTAGGAGTCATGCCCCACATTTTGGGGACCACTGAACCCTACACGTTAAGCAGGGGCTAGTGATGCCAAAGCCCAGGGAAAGGGAGAACAAGTGCAGGGGCTTTGGCATCACTAGCCCCTGCTTAACGTGCACTGGAAATAGGCCCCCTCACTTCTGTCTGTGGCTCTGCCCCCTGCCACACCTTCCACCCACGGCCCCATCCACTATGTCACCTCTGTTCCACCACTTCCCCCACTAGCCCCACCCTGTCACTCCTTTACCCCTGCCCCGCTGTGTCCCCAAGACCAGAGAAGCTCTGTGCCCCTTCTGCAGCCCCTGGGCCGTAGCACGGAGTGAGAGCTCCTCCAGCCCTGGGGCTGACATGGGGGAGACTTTTCCAGGGGGACCTAATTTCTCCTGGGTCCCTAGTCATGGGCTCCACTGCCCCTTCGTGACACAAGGTTTGGGGAGGCTGAGCCCCCCCGAGTCTCCATTATGTGCTGCCCAGGCTACCGCTGCTCAGTGTGTGGCCAGTCTTTCTGTGTTCTCTGCTATTTGTGCTGGGGAGCCTGGCTGGCCTTAGGGGTGGGGTCCCCCAGCAGCCGCCCAGGGCTCCAGGGGGTCAAAGGGCACTGTGTGCCAGTGCAAAGGTGCTCACTGCTCTTCCCTGCCCCAGTGCTCCTCCATGGCCCCATAGGGGGTTGGGGGGAGAGAGGAGCAACACTATGTGCTCCATGCATCCTGGTCACTTTCCCCACCTGGGCTGTGCTGTGAGGGGAGCATCAGAAGCTGCTGCTCTCTGCCCTCCCCTTATGCAGCCTGGCTGAGGAAAGCGACCTAGATGCAGGGAGCTCGGATGATGTCACTTCTTGCCCCCGCACCCCACCCCCGCAGGTCCTAGGAGTGCCTGTAGGAGCAGCCTTCCAGGGAGAAGCGGGCAGCAATGCCAGCTGCTCCATGCACACAGGTCAGTGTCCCCACGTGGGTGCAGGAGGGGTGCAGGGGTTAGGGGTGAAGGGGGGCAGAAGAGGGGCAGTGCCTGGTAGCGCAGGAGGGGAGTGTGGGACTTAAGGGCAAAGGGGACACAGTGTAGGGGTTAGGGCACAAGAGGGGGCAGGAAATAGGGGTGAAGGAGGTGCAAGGGTTGGGAGTGCAGGAGCTGGGGGGAAAGGGGGAAGGGGATCGTCCAGGGCCTATGGGGAAGTGCTAAAGTACAAGTTTTGCCCAGGGCACCATTTCCCCTAATGCTGATCCTTGATAACATTTCTTGCTGGGACGGGGAGGGGAGAGAGATGAGGCGTTTTCTCTCTGTTTCTTTCCTCTCCATTTTCTGCTCCTTCCTTCAATTCCAGAAACCTCCCTTGTGTTTCAGACTGTGCAGTGACGCCTTCCCCACCCCAGGCCTCTGGAGCCTTTGGAGCAGAAAGATCCCAGGAGCTGAGGAGGAATCCAGGGGTGAGTAGCTGGCAGGAAGGAGTCCTAGCAGCTCTTCTGGGAGTGCAGGGGAGAAATGACTCCCCCTTCTCTAGATTCTCCCCATGGGGCTCTGGGGAGCAGGCAGCGTTGTGTGATAAATTCCATCCAACATCCCCCTTTGATCCAAGCTGAGGGGCGTCTCAGCTCTGCACGTTCCCCTTGGCAGCACCAAACAAGGGATGTTTTCCACTGCGCAGGAGACCCAGCCAGGGTCTGATGTGCTGGAGATATGTTGGGAAAGGGACTGTCTGAATTCCCAAGGCAGGAAAAGAACAATCTACAGTGACATCATTAACCACAAACACACTCTAACCATAATCCAGCCAGTAGGGAAATGGGCAGGAATTCTTGCTGTTCAGCGATGGCCACATGTACAGAGTTGCACAGCAGTGAGTGTGCTGGGGAAGCTGGTCTGAGCAAACAATTGGAAATGACTCTTCAGTGAGAACAGAACCAGAGTGTAGAAAGGCCCCTGTGTTAAGTGGTTGTGGCTGAGGGCTTAGGGAGCTGGGGTATGACACCATAGGGGTCTTTCTGTGGAGGTTTGATTTTTGCCAGCTAGGAAAGGCTGGTGTGTCTTGTCTTCATGGCTGTACTTTCAGTGATGCAGATTTCTCTACCCCATTGTTCCACGGGCATCCTACTAGATTGCCAGCTGCCTTTCAACTGCAGAGACTGTTTGTGTGTGGGGAGAGACAGTGTGTGTGTTGAGGTAGGTAAGACCGAATCATTATTATCCCTACTTGAAAGAGGGAGAAGCTAAGGCTGAGAAAGGAGAATTGACTTGTCTTAGGTCACACAGCCAGTCAGTGGCAGAGTAGGGAAAAGGACTCAAGAGCCCTGATTTTGAAACTAACCATCAGATCTTGAATTTCATACATGGAATGACCTGAGTAAAGTGCTCTCACGTGAGCTCAAGTCCAACAACAGTGCACAGTAATTATTCAGCAAGTATCTGAGGAGAACTGCAATGTTAGAGAGAATCACGAACTGCTCAGAGACCATTAATGCAGAGAAGCAGCAAAATTCTTCAAACATATGACTGGTTACGACTTATTTACTTGGTCTTAAAAGAGAAGAACAAGGACCTGAGTCTCCTTCTTGTCAATAACCCCCTGCTCAACCAATCAGGGTAGAGACTCAGGATGGGAGGCTGAGGGTTCTCACCACAGAGCCCAAAGTATGGCCCAGGTCACCGGTGGGGATCACTGCCTGAGCATTATCTCAGCCGCACATTTTTGGGTGGACCTCCCAGAGTGGGAGCTACAGAGCACTCCCCCGCAACACATACACACACACACTTTACTCTTGGTGTTGGGAGGGGAACAGGTGAAAGGACAAAAGCAAGAGACAAAGAGAAAGGAGGAAGGGATGGATGGAGGAAAAAGTGAAAGAAAAAGGACAAACCCTAATGTCCCCAGTGATTCTAAGGGACAAAATCTCAGGTGTGGAATAAAATTCAGCCTCCTTAACC
Organism: Gopherus flavomarginatus; assembly: GCF_025201925.1. Classification (NCBI taxonomy): domain Eukaryota; kingdom Metazoa; phylum Chordata; order Testudines; family Testudinidae; genus Gopherus; species Gopherus flavomarginatus. Next base: position 2,687,158 of record NW_026114610.1, read on the forward strand.
TCATGTTTTCCATGCCTAGCATTCAGCTGTCACCAGACTGATCAGACTGGACAGGTTTCAAACCTCGAGGAGGCTCTTACCTTCTAAACAGGAATGGCTGTTTTCTAGTAAAATCAGGCAAAGGGAAGGAGAAAACTGGAAAGAGATTCCTCCTGGCGCTCACGTACGTGAACCCGAATACTCTCTCAGTCCTCAAAGAGAGACCTGGAGAAGGAGACTTGCTGAAGCAAAGCCACAGGGGTCTCTGAGGTTTCCCTGGCCCCTCACCCCTCTCCTGCCTGGCTGATGTCAGCATCTCTCTGTGAGGTCATCACCTCCCCACCACCTTTGACCAATAGTCTGAGGTCCTGCAAAAGGTTTTTGTGATGTCACTGCCACACCCCTCCCTTGCTGTGCTAATGTCCTGCCCGTGGCCAGGCACTTTGGAAGTTTGAGCTACTCCCTGTGGATCACCTCACTCAAGGAGCATTCATTCTAGGAAGCAAGCCAGTAGTTTTGGATCATCTGCAAATTTTGTCACCTCACTGTTCAGCAGATCATTTATTAATATGTTGACTAGTCCTGGTCCCAGTACAGACACCACAAGATACCTGTTTCCATCCTGAAAACTGACCATCTAGTCCTATCCTTTGTTTCCTATCTTTTAACCAGTTATTGATCCACGTGAGGACCTTCCGGAGGTGAAAGTAAGCCGGTATGTTACAGTATGAGGTACTGGCAAGAGCCAGTACGCTGTGCCAGCCCGGCCCGTCTTCCCCAGGCTGGTGATTTAAAGGACCCATGCCTCCCTGGTGCAGTTGGACCCCGGGCCCTTTAAATCACCTCCCAGGCCCCCCTGCCGGAGCCCTGGGGAGGAAAGCACTGCTGTGGATGTTGCTCTCTCCCGCTCTGTGAACACAGAGCAGGGGCGGAAGAAGCTTCCTTACAGTGGGGGGGGGGCACTGTTATCCGAACTGTGGCACCCCCATGACACTCCTTCCCTAAGGACCTCCACTCACAGTACCTCTCCCCTCGAGGCCACACCCACAGAACGCCTCTTCCCTAAGACTGCACCCTTCCCCCCTCCATCATTTATCCTAACAGCCAATAAAGAGTGATGGGGCCATGGCCCTCTAACCCCCCTGTTCCAGCACCCCTGACACAGAGCTAAGCAGGCAGCAGTGTGTACGTGTATGTGTGTGTGTGTGTGTGTGACAGAGAGTGCTGTGCTGTGCTGAGCTGAGCCAGTGAGAGAAGAGGGGCTGATGTTGGGGCTGTCCCCTGCCTCAGGACTGGTTGCTTCCAGCAGCTGTCTGAACTTAGAGACAGTGTGCCGACACACTCACTCTTCCGCAACACACACACTGTCTCTCCTCCCCACACACACATACTCTCTACCCCAGCACGCACATTGCAGTTGAAAAGCAGCTGGCAATCTAGTAGGATGCCCATGGAACAGAAAACTGTATCATGTGATGCTGTACCAGCCTGTGAGGCATTGCAAACCCTTCCCAAAGCACCCTGCAGCCAGTTGCACAATGGGATAGCTACCACAATGCACTGCTCTCTGTGGCCATCCAAGAGATGCTAGCATGGACGTGCTCTGGTGACACAGGGCATAGGGTGGACATGCAACAGCTGTTCAATTAAAACACTTTAACTAAAGCCATGTTACTCTTTCATCTAGACATAGCTTAAGAATGAGACAAGACTCAGCTCCATCAAAAGAGAAGAACCACAGCTTCCTCCATAATTGGCAGGATTTGAACCTGCACAGGGAGACCCCAATGGATTTCTAGCCCATCACCTTAACCACTTGGCCACCACTACTTGCTTGATATGTGGCTCTCACTGAGTGATCAGTTCCAATTGTTTCCTCAGACCAGCTTCCACAACACACACACTGCTGTGCCGTTGTGTAAGTGTGTCCATGGCTCAACAGCAAGAATTCCTGCTCCTTTCCCTTCTGGCTGGAGCATGAGGAGAGTGTGTTCGTGGTTAATGACGCTGCTGTAGCTTGTTGTCCATTTTCTGCTTTGCTCATTCAGACAGTCCCCTTCCCGCCATATCCCCAGGGCTTTGCCAGGGGGTTGGTGGCTCCTTTCTTTCCTCACCCTGGAGTAAACTCAGCTTTTTATTCCATCCTTGATGTTTCAAGGAATAACAACAGATGACCAAAGAAAGAGGTGGACAGGGTGGGTCTCAGGGGAGGGGCAGAGAGGTGTGGGCGGTGGGCAGGGCAGGTCAGGCCAGGGGAGCAGGCAGAGAGATGTGGGTGGTGGGCAGGGCCGGCCTCAGGGAAGGGGTCAGAGAGGTACAAGCAGTGGGCAGGGCAGGTCTCAGGGGAGGGTCAGAGAGGTGCAAGTGGTGGGCAGGGCTAGTCTTAGGGGTGGGGGCAGAGAGGTGTGAGCGACGGGCAGGGTGGGTCTCAGGGGAGGGGGCAGAGAGGTGTGGGTGGTAGGCAGGTCAGGCCAGGGGAGCAGGCAGAGAGGTGTGGGTGGTGGGCAGGGCTGGCCTCAGGGGAGGGGTCAGAGAGGTACAAGCAGTGGGCAGGACAGGTCTCAGGGGAGGGTCAGAGAGGTGCAAGTGGTGGGCAGGGCTAGTCTTAGGGGAGGGGGCAGAGAGGTGTGAGCGACGGGCAGGGTGGGTCTCAGGGGAGGGGGCAGAGAGGTACGAGAAGTAGGCAGGGCAGGTCTTAGGGGAGGGGCAGAGATGTGTGGGTGGTGGGCAGGGTGAGTCTCGGGGGAGGGGGCAGAGAGCAGTGGTAGGGTGAGTCTCAGGGGAGGGGGCAGAGAGGTGTGGGTGGTGAGCAGGGTGAGTCTCAGGGGAGGAGGCAGAGAGGTGTGGGCAGGGGGGTCTCAGGGAAGGGCTCAGAGAGGTGTGGGCAATGGGCAGGGTGAGTCTCAGGGGAGGGGGCAGAGAGGTGTGGGCTATGAGCAGGGTGAGTCTCAGGGGAGAGGGCACAGAGGTGTGGGCAGGACAGGTCTCGGAGGAGGGCTCTGAGAGGTGTGGGCAATGGGCAGGGTGAGTCTCAGGGGAGGAGGCAGAGAGGTGTGGGCAGGGGGGTCCCAGGGGAGGGCTCAGAGAGGTGTGGGCAATGAGCAGGGTGAGTCTCAGGGGAAGAGGCAGAGAGGAGTGGGTATGGTGAGTCTCAGGGGAGGGCTCAGAGAGGTGTGGGCAATGGGCAGGGGGGTCTCAGGGGAAGGGGCAGAGAGGTGTGGGCAATGGGCAGGGTGAGTCTCAGGGGAGGAGGCAGAGAGGTGTGAGCAGCAGGCAGACCTTGGGGTAGAGGGTGGAGAGGCGCGAGCAGGCCTTGTGGGAGGAGAGGAGTGAGCAAAAGGTGGACCAGCAGGCCTCAGCCAAAGAGGAAGAGCAGGTGTGGGAAGTGGCCAAATGGGAGTGAGAGCAGAGCACAGGTGGGGCCTCAGAGGGAGGAGAATGAGTGAAGGGGGTGGAGTGGGGGGACAGCACCATGGTCTGGGCAGGGCCGCCCACCGGATTCAGGGGGCCTGGGGCAAAATAATTTCAGGGCCCCTTCCATAAAAAAAAGTTGCAATACTATAGAATACTATATGCTCATGGGGGCCCCTGCAGGGCCTGGGGCAAATTGCCCCACCTGCCACCCCTCTGGGCAGCCCTGCCCTCAGCCTCTTCTTGTAAGTCCTCTGTCCCCTAATCATTTTTGTTGCCCTTCCCTTAGAATTTCTCCAATTTGTTTCTGTATTGGGGGTGGGGCGCGAAAACTGGACACAATGCTCCAGATGTGGCCTCACCAGTGCTGAATAATCACTTCCCTCGATCTGCTTGCAATGCTCCTACTAACCTAGCCCAATCTGACCAGTTCCCCATATTGAATGCAGACACAGCAATATTTGATAAATTGGTTCCTGTCCATTCAGGAGGTTATTTCCCACCTATTTATAAATAATGAAGATGCTCTAAGTGGAGGGGAGAGAGCTGTTCTGTCCGTGCAGTTAATCCATATCCCCGAGAGGTGGTAGCTATGTCACTGGTGGAAGCTATGTTGGTGGGTGTGCAAGCTGTGGTGTCTACATGTATATATAAAGTTTAATCAAACCCCATTTTTAAAACCCCTGTGGTCTGGGAATAGAAAAGGAGCTCTCTGAGGCGGAGCCTGTCCTTCAAAATCCTTAAGATCACTGACTTGTCTTTGTAAAGGGGGGTATAGCTCAGTGGTAGAGTGTTTGACTGCAGATCAAGTGGTCCTTGGTTCAAATCCAAGTGCTCCCTTACAAACCTGTTCTTCCAATTAACAATAATTTTGTTTCCAGTATGTTCAGGAGCTCCACTAAATAGGGGTCCCTGAAATGAATAAACACACTCAATGCTTTCCTGTACAAGTGTGTAAAAACCTAGCAAACATGTCCCCCAGCTGAAATCACTTCCAATCCTCTAAGTGTCTAGGTTTGTTTTCATCAATTAAATGAAGACACATTTGCAGGTCCTTGGCCTCCATGGGCTGCAATGTGCAGAAGAACAAGAACCACATCCACTTGGGAGGAATGGACTAGTTTCTATTACATTTGGTAAATAAGTTGCCATGGGGACTGAAAACTCTGCTGGAGATGGACAGGAGCCTGTTACAAAAATAAAATAACCAAGATTTACCAAACTCCCTGTGACACATTCAAACCTCTCTTCATGCGCACAGTATCAATTGGGGCTCTAACAAATGTTAACCTTCCTATAACACAGGTCATTGTTCCTTGTAACTTTCAGATGCATTCAAATGGCAGCTGTTTACAGGTCATGGGCTGCTAGTTCATGAGCAGGAGCAGAGTCTCTGTAAGTTTACCAACCATAGAGCTTGTTATGTCTGCATCTAAGTAAGTGCAGAGTTATTTCAATGACTCCTACACTGACATCTGCTGCCCCTTCTGGCTGGTTAATTGCACTATTTGGAACTTGCTCCTAAAAGTGCACCCTTTCTGGGAGTGAGTCAAAACTGCCCAAGGAAACCCCATTGGGTTTCAAGGGCAGTTTGAGCAAAGAGGTGATGGGACAGCACAGGGGTCTCAGAGCTTCTCTTTCATCGCAGGGTCAGAGGGTGCTACTAGCATGATTGTGGGGTTCTCTTTCTGGCTGCAGGAGGAAAGGGGTGTGTAGTGGATTAGAAGTGGGGGCCTAGAAGTCAAAGAGGAAACATCTCCCTTTTCAGCTTCAATGCTCATTGAACAAGAACATGGCTTCTCATCTCTTAGGTTTCAGAGGAGCAGCTGTGTTAGTCTGTTTCCTCAAAAAGAACAGGAGTACATGTGGCACCCTAGAAACTAACAAATTTCTTAGATTCTGTTGCTATCATGTGGCCATTTCATTTCACTTCTTATTATTAAAAGGTTTGAGTACTTCACACAGAAACATTATTTCCTTGGGAAAGACGGAGAAGTGGCAGCTGCATTGATTTAATCCTCTGAAAATTAAATAAGGATTAAAATATTCCCCAGACAGCTCAGTCCCAACCGTTCTTCCTCACTGCTGCCAGTGAAGCTCAGTTCTGTCCCACGGCCCCAAGAACTGCTGGGTGGAAGTCCTGGGTCTGATGTGCAGTAAGAAAAAAAAAAGATAATGGATGTACCCTATCTGCTAGCACTGGAAGGAACCATTGAATCCAGCCCCTTCCTTCATTGGCCAAAGCAGACAGTCTCTGCATAAAAGAATAAATGGACACAAATGAGACATCAAGAATTATAACATTCAAAAGCCAGTCAGAGAACACTTCAATCTCCCTGGTCACTCGATTACAAACCTAAAAGTCACAATATTACAACAAAAAAACTTCAAAAACAGACTCCAACAAGAGACTGCTGAATTGGAATTAATTTGCAAACTGAACATCATTAAATTAGGCTTGAATAAAGACTGGGAGTGGATGGGTCATTACACAAAGTAAAACTATTTCCCTATGTTTATTTGCCCCCTACTGTTACTCACACCTTCCTGTCAACTGTTGGAAATAGGCCATCCCGATTATCACTACAAAAGGTTTTTTCTCCTGCTGATAACAGCTCACCTTAAGTGCTCACTCTTGTTATAGTGTGGATGGCAACATCCATTTTTTCATGTTCTCTGTATATATATATATATCTATATACCTTCCTACTGTATTTTGCACTGCATGCATCCAACGAAGTGGGTTTTAGCCCAGGAAAGCTGATGCTCAAATAAATTTGTTCATTTTCTAAGGTGCCACAAGTACTCTTCCTTCTTTTTCCAGATAAATTAATGGACGTTAAGTCCATGAATGGCTATTAGCCAGGATGGGTAAGGAATGGGATCCCTAGCCTCTGTTTGTCAGAGGGTGGTGATGGATGGCAGGAGAGAGATCACTTGATCATTACCTGTTAGGGTCAGTTCTTCTGGGGCACCTGGCATTGGCCACTGTTGGCAGATAAGATATGGGGTTGGATGGACCATTGGTCTGACCCAGTATGGCCATTCTTATGTTCTCATGAAGGGCGGGGCAGAACTCTGGGACAGAGTTTCTGTAGTGTAGTGGTTAGCACGTTTACTTAACGTGTAAAAAGCCTCTGGTTTGAATCCAGGCAGAAACAATGAGGGCTTAATTTTCCCAGCTCCTACTGGCCTCTCCCTGCTGTTGTAGGAGCAGCAGTGATTTCTATGCTCAAAAGGTCTGTTATACTTCCCCTGCTCCTGCCTTTGTCTCCTCTCCCTCTCTGAATGCCCGTGAAGTGGCTTTACTCTTCCCGCTCACTCCTGGACTACTGGAGGGATGAATGGGCTGGCTGAAGAGCAGAAGAGCTTCCAGGTAGACAAGGTGTCTGGGACTCTAATTAGGCAGCACTCACAACCCCAGAGCATGGACACTGCCCAAGGTGGAGTGTGACCAACCAGATGCAGCCAAGTCATCTCTAGTTGCAGACCATTAGGTGCAGGTCCTTAAAAGGAGAAGGAGCCATGTGCTCAGGAGAGCACTCACAGGCTTGTACCTCCAGTGAATGCCCTTTGCCCGGACCGCCTGGCCAGTGGATTTCTGCATTGTATTTCACTGTGCCTCAGGAAGACTTACCTTCATCGCACTGTCCATAGCTGCGCTGTGGGACACTTACCTTGCAGAATCCTGACATCTTCAGTGCTGTGCCTGTCCTGGGAGCGTGAGTATGCAAGTGTGAGTGTGACACTCCCCCCCTTCTTTTTTTGAGCTTAGCTGAGAGTATAATAAATGTGCTGCTTTCTGCCAAACTCTGGTGGGTCATTAGTCCTCCCTACACTTACTAGCTAGCCCAATTTTGGGTAAAACCTGCGATAAACTCAACACCAGCAGGATAGAGGGTGGTGAAATGAGCTGAGAAAAAGCCTTAGCTTCAGTATCTCCCATACGGTCCATGCTGGAGCTCTTTTTTGATTCTGGGACTGCATGGTCACCTGTGCTGATCGGCGCTCCACGCTGGGCAAACAGGAAATTAAATTCAAAAGTTCATGGGGCTTTTCCTGTCTACCTGGTCAGTGCATCCAAGTTCTGATTGCTGTCCAGAGTGGTCACAATGGTACACTGTGGGATAGTGCCCGGAGGCCAATACCGTCAAATTGCAGCCACACTAACTCTAATCCAACATGGCAATACCAATTTCAGGGCTACTCCCCTCATCGGGGAGGAGTACAGATATTGGTATTAAGAGCCCTTTATATCGATATAAAGGGCTTTGTTGTGTGGATGGGTGCAGGGTTAATGCGATTTAATGCTGCTAAATTCAATATAAACTCGCAGTATTGACCAGGCCAGTGAGAGCAGCAGGTTTCCCCTATTGTTTCTTGCACTTGTTTTCTTCACTAGCTTTTCCTCTGCACCAAGTTGCTTTGGTTCCTTGTGAGCCTGGCTAACTCAGTTGGTAGAGCATCAGACTTTTAATCTGAGGGTCCAGGGTTCAAGACCTTGGTCATGTGATAAACTACTCACCAAGCTCTTGACTGTCTTTCTGGAGTCCTCTTTGATGTTACTTTTTCTCTTCAGGATTTTCACTTTCCTCAGAAGGGCCTTCTTCTGTGTGGGTTTGAAGGGGCAACTTCCTGACAGCCCCTTTGTCCTTGCAGCCTGGAAGAATAAAGGCCTCTGGGCATATAGCATGTTCCTTCCCTGCACACACACACATACAAACACAGAATATCCCTAAGGAACTAGAATCACCTGCTGCCTTCGCCTTTCCTGCTGGATCCCCAAATGAGGATGCTCTTCAGCCTAAACCCATGTCCCCTCTTTTCCCAGTGCCCCTCAGTCCCAACCCTTAGTCCCTCCTATGCACACTGCTCCTCTCTCCCCACCAGAGCCTACTCCTCTTCACCCTTCTCCTCTGTCCCAACCCACAGCCCCCTCCTATTCCCAGTGCCCCTCAATCCCAACCCACAGCTCCCTCCTTCCCTCCAGCAGCAGGTGCTTCAGACCCCCTCAGGAAGATTTTCTTGCAAGGTTTCATGTATGAATCTGCATGTGGATTTTACGGTATGTTGGAAATATGTTGGGTTGCTTGCCGAAATGATCACTTTTGCCTGGTGTTGGATTCCCAGTCTCCTTGTTTTTGGGGAAGGAGAAATAAAGCATTGTTATCCTTGTTGTGTGAATCGAGGGCAGCACAACTGTACTTGGCAGACCCCGACTGAGGGACTCACTCTCAATTCAATAGCACTTGCTAGGCAGTGGACAGGGGTTCCAAAGCCAAGTGGGCTAGGGCCTGGGTCCTCATACTAAAATCTAGATGTTAGACCAACTTTAGGACAGGGTGGCTGTGGAGGGATGAGTGAGTCCCTAGACAGCACAGTGAGTACGGTGCCTTCTTATTTTCCCCCTTTTCCACCCAGGATGGCAGGTTAACTGTACAAAGGCACCTCTGGGCTTGCACTGACTAAGGACAACAGCTGTGAGTAAGGTGCAGAGAGGGGATGGTTCATGTTAAAGGACTTTTGGTTGCTGGACTTACGAACCATAGGGGGAAGGACACTGCCCAGCTTATTTGGGAGTGGGTCTTTTCCTCATGGTTTATGTTTATGTGTTGGGGCTGCTGACATGACCTCTGCTAACCCTGGGCTTACGTTGCAATGTAGGCATACCGTGAGAGGGCATCTATACTGTGACAAAATCCCTATGGCCTGTTTGGCCCGGATGATCTGATTTGGATTCCTGGGGCTCAAACTGGAGCCTAGACTCAGAGACCCTCACCCCTCGTGGGGTTTCGGATGCTTGGCTCAAACCCAAGGGTTTGTACTGTAATTTTATAACCCTGCAGCACAAGCCCCACAAGCCTCAATCAGCTGACCCAGTGTTTGAGAATAGTGACTTGGGTGTGTTAATGGCAGTGTAGACATAATGCTAGGCTACGTCCACACTGCAATGAAACACCCAGGGCTTTCCCATGCAAGCTCAGGCTCCCAGGGCTTGGGCTGTGGGATGGTAAATTTGCAGTGTAGATATCTTGGCTCAGGCTGAATACCGGGCTCTGGACTCCACAAGGCTGAGAGGGAGTTTAGCAAGCAAAAAAGGTAAAATGGCAGTGGAGTACTGCCGTGGATTCAATGGCATTTCTCCATTGGTCTGTCTGCTTTGAGGCAGGGACAATAACACGTCCTGCTGCATTTGTTATTTCAAGGGCGATTTAGGATTTTCATTCTCACACACAGTGCACAAAGCAGGACTCAATCCTCTGTGGAAACTAATTGAGCTGTTTACAGATTCTGGCAGCCACAATGAGCCATTTGGTGTGAGAGCCCAGACCTGCCCCTGCCCCAGAGGAATGGGGTCATCTGCAAGGAGCTTGGAACACTGACCTATCAGCTCTTCACTCCCAAACTTTCAGTAACTCTATTGTCAATGCCTGTGAGTGTAATTTAAACCATGACAACAGCCATACTAGGCTGGACCAAGAGTCCTCCTAGTTCTGTGTTTTGACCTCTGACAGTAGCCAATACCAGGTGCCCCAAGAGTTACTCAACAAGGAATCACTGGAGTTGAACCCAGGATCTCCTGTTTACCAAACTGGTGCTTTAACCAGCTAAGCCATAGTACCTTTTTGTGGCTAAAATACAGTGTCTGCTCACACCTGACTCCCTGCCATCCCCACCGGGGCCTGATAAGCTTTGCATGGGTTTGGATTCTGCAAAGCAGAGGAGCAGGTGAGGTTTTCCTTGCAAGTTGTGTGTGTGTGAATCTTTGGCCAGGTCTGCACTACAAAGTTATTTCAGCATCATTATATTGCTCCGATGTGTGAAAAACACACAACGCTCCCTCGGTTGGCAGCTTGTGGCTGGTGTACACGCTGCAATGCCGCGTCTGGCGACAAAACTGCCCTGTTTTGCTGACAAAATAAAACCATCTCGACAAGAGGACTAGAGCTTTTTGCAACAAACTTAAAGTGACAAATTGTCACTGTAAATGCTGCTGGTTATTATATCGCCATAACGATCCTCCACCAGTATCCCATAATGCCCGCCATGAACTCACCTGCCCTGCATTCCTGCTGCAGAGGCTGGACCCCTCCCCTTTCATAGCTCCAGAAAGTTCTAACAGCTGAGCTGCTATCTGCACTGGGATTAGGTTGATAGAACTGCATTGCCAGCCTAAGTAATGTAATTAGACCAACCTAATTTTGTAGTGTAAACCTGTCCAAAGAATCACACACACACCTTGGGAGCAAAACTTCACCTTCTCCTCTGCTTTACAGAAGCCAAACACTAGCAAACACTGGGCTTTGTCAGGGCCCAGTGGGGCTTGTCAGAGAGTCAGGTGTGGGCAAACACAATGCTTTTAAGTAACAGCAGGCACCATGGCTTAATTGGTTAAAATATGTGTTTTGTAAACAGGAGATCCTGGGTTCAACTCCTAGTGGTGGCTTTTAGGGCACCTGGTATTGGCTACGGTCAGAAGACAAGATTCAGAGCTAGATGGACCTATGGTTTAAACTACACTCACAGGCACTGATAATAGAGTTACTGAAAGTTTGGGTGTTAAGAGCTGATAGGTCAGTGGTCCAGTCCCCTGAATGTATTTTTACCATTTCCACTTGCTAAACTCCCTCCAAACCTCTATAAAATGACAGTGCAGACATATGGGCTTGAGCCCAACCTCTGAGACCCCACGAGGGGTGAGGGTCTTTGAACCCAGACTTCAGTGTGAACACAAATATCTGCACCACTGTTTTTAGCCTCTGAGCTTTAGCTCCATGAGCCCAAGTCAGATGAACCAGGCCAGCCCTGCTGCCATCTTTATCCCAGGAGAGATGGACTCTGAGGGCCCGTCTCCATTGCAATGGAAGCCCAGGTGTGGCACACTGTTCTCAAAGCAGCACCTGGAAGCCCCATATTCACCACTCTCATATAATGGTAACATGGTTAGTACAAAGTCTGCCTGGTGAGGTATCATTTCAAAAGTCTTGATCTGTTGAACATTAATATCGTGTTGGATTGTGTGTGCTCGCATTGGTTGGGAAGTTATGAAGTTTTGCTCTGTGTGCGTTACTGAGATATGTTATGAGGTTGGGAAATGCCCCCCACCAGCCTTTCAGGTGCGACAAGGGAGGAGCCAGACTCGCTGCTGGCCCATTGAAGGTATCCACACTCCCAAGGACTATCCCAGGAACCCTGTACAATGCAGGCTTCTCTGAGATAGCACAGAGACAACGGACACTGCTTGACTCACTTTGTAGCAAAGGAACTTCCTAGCAAGTTGGAAGAAACTATGAAAGAGGGGAAGAGACACCATGACTTGGCCTCTCTCCCCCACAACTCAGCAGCTGGAAACACACCTGGAGGACCAAGACTGAACTGAACTGATTCAGAAATCAGAAGAGAATAATAACAATAATACTTTCAAATCAAAGTCTCCAAACAAACTAGTACTGGTTTTTCAGCAGAAAATTTTCAGTTTGGGGAATTTAGTTTTCTCAGTCAGACCTTGCCAAGGGAAGCAGGGAGAAAATGTTTGAGTTGCCTCCTTCAGAACAGCTTGGCCTAGACACTAGCTCTGGTTCACTGCTCTGGCCTTGCTCGGGTTGAGGGTATTTTGATAATTTGGGTAGGTCCCAGAGTGTTTGGGGGAGATGATGAGGATGTTACCTTTTGAGATAAAAAGTAAGAAATATACTACTAGAGAATTTTTTTTTTAAGAAAATAGGGATTTAGACATTTTATTTAAAGCAAGGGAGTTCTGAGTAGATTTTTGTTTGCAAGAAGCAACATTGTTTGATCCGTCATTGTACCAAAGGGAGAAGATGTTTGTCTACAAAGGAGGAGTGAAGACTAAAAGCATCCAATAAGGATGGGATTTGAACCCACACATACAGAGCACAATGGATTAGTAACCCATCACCTTAACCACTTGGCCACCTCATCTGAGCTGTCAAAAAAGAGACAGGAGGAGAAATCTAAGGCCAGCAGAGATAGGGACAATAAGGAGTTTTTAAATACTAAGCGGAAGCAGGGGCTGAATGAGCTCCCTCTCTCACATCTAGTGAGGAGCTGGGGGAAAGACTACAGGAACAGACCACGTTTGCACAGATACACTTACTCTCCCTAGGTATGCAGCATGATGGGACCGCTTTCCCGAAATGACCAGTTTTGGCTGGTGGTGGGTTACAAATCACTTTAGGATTGAAATGTTATTATCCTTCCTGTATGAGTGAAGGGCAGCAGAACATACCTAGTCGGTCCTGATGGAGGGGTGGGTGGGTGAGGAATAGCTTTTATTGGACTTTGTAGAAGTGATTGAGGACATCACCCTAAACCAGTGGGCCCCAAACATTTCACACTGTGCCCTCTTATCCATGGCTGTGGACCCTTGGAAGCCACGGTCAAGAACCGAGGCTGGGAGTGGGGCTGTGGCTTGCTGGGGAGAGGGGTGCAGATGGGTAAGGGGGTCAAGGCCAAGCGGGAAGCCAGAGCCGCAGGCTAAGGGTGGGGTTGGGGAAGAGCTGGGACAGAGTGAGGCTGAATGGTGCTACCTTCATGGGGGCTGGCTCAGGCCCTGCGGTGCCCCATGAATGTTCCTCTGTGCCCCCTAGGAGTCATGCCCCACATTTCGAGAACCACTGAACACTACACACTAAGCATGGGCTAGTGATGCCAAAGCCCAGGGAAAGGGAGAACAAGTGCGGGGGCCCCCAGCACTGGAACCATGTGAAGGGGCTGCAGAAGAGGGGCAATGGCTGGTGGCATGGGGAGTTAAGGGCAAAGGGGGCACAGGAGGGGGCAGGAGTTTGGGGTGAAGGAGGTGAAAGGCTTGGGAGTGCAGGAGCTAGCAGTAAAGGGGGAGTGGGGATCATTCAGGGGTAATGGGGAAGTGCCAAAGTACAAGTTTTGCCCAGGGCACCATTTTCCCTAATGCTGGTCTGAGCAAACAATTGGAAATGACCCTTCAGTGAGACCAGAACCATAGTGTAGAAAAGCCCCTTTGTTAAGTGGTTGTGGCTGAGTGCTTAGGGAGATGGGTTTAAAAACAACAGGCATCTCTCTGTGGAGGTTTGATTCTTGCCTGCTAGGCAAGGTTGGTGTGTGGTGTCTGTATGACTGTATTTTCAGTGTCTGATTACCCATGGTGTCCCAGAGAGCCAAGTCTAGACATATTCAGAGGCTCTTTGCCAGGGTTTCTCAAACTTCCTTTCACTACAACCCCCTTCTGCTGAAAAACACCTTACTACATGGCCCTGGAAAGAGGGACCAAGCCCCTCCACACTGAGCAGAGGCAGAGGAGGCAAAGTCTGAGCCCTGCCCCAGTTGGGGGAGGGCGAAAAGCAGAGCTTGAGGGATTCAGCCCTGGGTGGTGGGACTCAGACTTTTGGCTTCAGCCTCAGGCACCAACAAGTCTAATGCCAGCCCTGGAAACCCCATTAAAACAGGGTCACATCCCACTTTGGGGTCCTGAAATAGTTTGAGAATCACTGCTCTATGCTGAGGGGAGGGAGTTTTCCTGTAGGTGTAGTTGATTCACTTCCCCAAGAGGTGGCAGCTATGTCAGTGGGAGAAGCTATATCGGTGGGTGTGCAAGCTGTGGTGTTTACCACATTTAAGAAGTTTAATCAAGCCCCATTTTTAAAACCATCTGTGGTCTGGGAATGGCAAAGGACATCGATGAAGCAGGCTTTGTCCTTCAAAGTCCTGGAGATCATGATTCCATTCACCTGTCATCATGGGGGTATAGCTCAGTGGTAGAGTGCTTGATTACAGCTCGGGTGGTCCTCAGTTCAAACCCCAATGTTCTCTTAAAAATTTCTTTCTTTTTTTTAAAAAAAGGAAAACATTTTCATTTCCATTCTCCATTATGTTCAGGAGCTCCACTATATGGGGGGGCTTGATATGAATGTAAACATTCAACATTTCGCTATCCAAATGCATAAAAATCTAGCAAACCTGTCCATCAGCTGAAATCAGTTTCAACCCACTAAGGCTACGTCTAGACTATCCGCGCGGGTTAAAATCGATTGCTCGGGGATCGATATATCGCGTCTCATCTAGACGCGATATATCGATCCCCGAGCACGCTTATATCGATTCCGGAACTCCACCAACCCCACCGGAGTTGCGGAATCGACAGGGGGAGCAGCGGACATCAATCCTGCATGGTGAGGATGGGTGAGTAATCCAATCTTAGATATTCGACTTCAGCTACGTTATTCACGTAGCTGAAGTTGCGTATCTAAGATCGATTTCTCCCCGTAGTGTAGACCAGCCCTATGTGTCTAGTTTATGTTTTCATCAATTAAACAAAGGTATCATATGAATGTGCATTTGCAGATCCCTCTTCTCTAGGAGCTATGTTGTGCAGAAGAACAAGAACCACATCCAGTTGGGGTTCAGGATTCTGATGAGCAAAGAGCCAAAAAATGTTCTGAGGGCTGGAGAAAAATGCCTTCTAGTGAGCTATTGAAAGAGCTCAACCTGTTTAGCTTATCAAAAGAAGATTGAAAGGTGACTTCATTGAAGTGTTGAAGGGCCTTAATGGAGAGAAAAGATTGGGTATAAAAGGGCTCTTTAATCTAGCAGAGAAAGGCATAACAAGACCCAATTGCTGGAAGGTGAAAAGAGACAAATTCATATTACAAATAAGACACAAATATGCAACAGCGAGGATGATTCACCACAGGAACAAGCTACCAAGGAAAGTGGTGGATTTGCCATCTCCTGATGTCATTTAATGAAAACTAGATGCCTTTGTGGAATGTGTTTGCCCCAAAAGTAGCTATTGTGTCATACAGGAGGCCTGCGATATGCAGGGGGTCAGATTAGATGCTCTAATGGTCTCTTCTGGCCATAAAGTTGACTAATTTCTGAAAAACTGAGTGTAGCGCTGGGAGCAGCATCTGATGTGTTACTGTCTAGCCGGCTTGCTTCCTAGAACAAATGCTCCTTGAGTGGGGTGATCCACAGGGAGTAGCTCAAACCTCCAAAGTGCCTGGCCAGGGGCAGGACATTAGCAAAGCAAGGGAGGGGTGTGGCAGTGACATCGCAAAGGCATTTTGCAGGAGCTAAGACTATTGGTCAAAGGTGGTGGGGAGGTGGTGACCTCACAGAAAGATGCAACATCAGCCAGGCAGGACAGGGGCGAAGGGCCAGGGAAACCTCAGAGACCCCTGTGGCTTTGCTTCAGCAAGTCTCCTTCTCCAGGTCTCTCTTTGAGGACTGAGAAAGTATTTGGGTTCACGGACGTGAGCGCCAGGAGGAACCTCTTTTGAGTTTTCTCCTTCCCTTTTCCTGATTTTACTAGAAAACTGCAGTCCCTGATTAGAAGGTAAGAGCCTCCTCGAGGTTTGAAACCTGTTCAGTCTGATCCATCTGTTGACAGTTGAAATCTAGGCATGGAAAATACAAGTTTAAGGACGCAGAATTTTATTCTGCACCTGGGATTTTGTCCCTTAGAATCACTGGGGACATTAGGGTTTTTCCTTTGTGTTTCACCTTTTCCTCCATCCATCCCTCCCTCCTTTCTCTTTGTCTCTTTCTTCTTTTGTCCTTTCACCTGTTCCCCTCCCAACACCAGGAGCGGTGTGTGTGTCTGTGTGTGTGTTGCGGGGGAGTGTTCGGCAATACACACTGCGGGAGGTCCACCCAGAAATGTGGAGCTGAAATAGTGCTCGGGCAGTGATCCCCACCGGTGACTTGGGCCATCCTTTGGGCTCTCTGGTGAAAACCCTCAGCCTCCTGTCGTCAGTCTCTACCCTGATTGGCTGAGCAGGGGGTTATTGACAGGGAGGAGACTCAGGTCCTTGTTGCTCTCTTTGAAGACCAAGGAAATAAGTCAGAACCAATTATATGTTTGATGAATTCTGCTGCTTCGGTGCATTAATGGTCTCTGAGCAGTTCATGATTATCTCTAACATTGCAGTTCTCCTCAAATACTTGCTGAATAATTACTGTGCAGTGTTGGTCTGCAGCTCATTTG
Organism: Gopherus flavomarginatus; assembly: GCF_025201925.1. Lineage (NCBI taxonomy): Eukaryota > Metazoa > Chordata > Testudines > Testudinidae > Gopherus > Gopherus flavomarginatus. The sequence goes on from NW_026114610.1 coordinate 2,703,533, forward strand.
AGAACACTTTACTCAAGTTAGTTAAAGTTTAAAATTCAAGATCTGATGGTTAGTCTGGAAATCAGGGCTCTTGGGTCCTATTCCCAACTCTGCCACTGGCTGGCTGTGTGATCTGAGACAAGTCAATTCTCCTTTCTCAGCCTTACCTTCTCCCTCTTTCAAGTAGGGATAATAACGATCCGCTCCTACCTACCTTACAGTATGTGGAGACAGGGCCGGCTCTTGATTTCTTGCTGCCATAAGCAAAAATAATTTGTCTGCTCCACCCGCTGCCCAAGCCCTGGGTTCTCCCCTGCCCCTGCACCCCCTGCCTCCCCAGCTCTGGACCACCCCCTACCCCCATCCCCACTCCCACCCCCCTGCCACTCCAGGCCTGGGCTCTACCACCTGATTCTCACCCCCCTGCCGTCCCAGCCCTGGGCTCTCCTCCCTACACCCGCACCTCCTGCCAAGCCAGTCCTGGGCTCTCGCACACATGCACCCCATGCTTCCCCAGCTCTGGGCTCTCCCCTTCACAACCCACCAGTGCTCCCCCACCCACACACCCCCTGCCGCCCCAGCCTTAGGCTCTGCTCCCTCCACCTGCACCTCCTGCCGCCCCAGCCCTGGGCTCTGCTCCCCCCATCTGCACCCTCCTTCCGCCCCAGCTCTGGGTCACTGGTAACTTGCTCCTAGGGTGGGTCATTCAGCAGGAATTTTGGATGTGTACAGAACACACATAGGATTGATTCCCACATGGTTACAGAGCTGCAGTAAAGTGGAACAATTTTCAGCTTGTGTGATTGGAAGATATCTGGATGCATATTGTAAGACTGTCCTCCATAAATGAGGAAAAGTTAAGGTGCCTTTATTATTATTTTTTTGTTCCACTCTTCGTTTCTATGGGGAATTTGCCAATGCAATATCACGGTCTTCCTTTTAAACAAACAAAAAGACAATGGCTGTTGAAAATAGCAATTCCAGTCCTAAAAACCTCTGGGAAGCATTTCTTCCTCAATTTTATCCTACTTTTTCTACAGGAAATTACAGTGGATCAGTATATTTGATTTGGGAGAAATGAAGTACCAGCTGCCCAAACTGAGCTTGAGCACTCCTGAACTTTGAGGTGTTCAAATCTGGAAGGAAGGTGCTAGATTCCCTTTCTGAATATTAGCTCAATCTGGAAAGGAAAAGTCAATTTCTGCTTCCATGGCTCAGAAGTGGAAATCCTCCTGCGTGCCTGGTACTGTATCTAAAGCTGCCCAGGTCCAGTAGAGCCTCCCCTCTCTTACTTTTCATTTTAAATTCTAGTGGGACCCACATACCTCCCTTGCTAGGCTTCAGATAGAGAGGGGCACTGTCCATTTAGTCCCCCCAATTCCTTCTTTGGGGGCTGCAAGGTGAGGTCACACCAGTGTCCCTAAGTCAGTCTGGGGATGTCTTCTGAAGGGAGTATCTGGAACAAAGCCTTCTACTTATTGGGCACATTTGTTCCCCATTCACAGTGCCACACCGCTCTAGCAGTGAGCTCTCCATTCACAGCAAGCTGCAGCATGAGGTTTCACCTACCATACTCCCTTCTCCTCCCTTCCCTGTTGATAGCAGCCAAGGGAATGCTGGGAAATGTAGTTCTTTCCCTGCTCCAGGGCTGGCTCTATAGGCAGGGAGCTAACCAAGGAACTATAGTTCCCAAGGCTCCCTGTTGGTTCTCAGCTCCCAGGCTTCAGAGTAGCAGCTGTGTTAGTCTGTATCCGCAAAGAACAGGAGTACTTGTGGCACCTTAGAGCCTAACAAATTTATTTCAGCATGAGCTTTCCTGAGCTACAGCTCACTTCTTCGGATGCATAGAATGGAACACACAGACAGGAGACATTTATACATACAGAGAACATGAAAAGGTGGAAGTATGCATACCAACAGGAAGAGTCTAATCAATTGAGATGAGCTATCATCAGCAGGAGAGAAAAAAACCTTTTGAAGTGATAATTAAGATGACCCATAGAAGGTGTGAGGAGAACTTAACATAGGGAAATAGATTCAATTAGTGTAATAACCCAACCATTCCCAGTCTCTGTTTAAGCCTGAGTTAATTGTATTTAATTTGCATATTAATTCAAGTTCAGCAGTCTCTCTTTGGAGTCTGTTTTTGAAGTTTTTTTGTTGCAAAATTGCCACCTTCAATTCTATCACTGAGTGGTTAGAGAGATTGAAGTGCTGTCCCACTGGTTTTTGAATGTTATGATTCCTGATGTCAGATTTGTGTCCATTTATTTCTTTTGCGTAGAGACTGTCTGGTTTGGCCAATGTACATGGCAGAGGGGCATTACTGGCACATGATGGCATATATCACGTTGGTAGATGTGCAGGTGAACGAGCCCCTGATGGCATGGCTGATGTGATTAGATCCTATGATGGTGTCACTTGAATAGATATGTGAACAGAGCTGGCATTGGGCTTTGTTGCAAGGTTAGGTTTCTGAGTTAGTGTTAATGTTGTATGGTGTACGGTTGCTGGTGAGTATTTGCTACAGGTTGGGAGGCTGTCTATAAGCGAGGACTGGCCTGTCTCCCAAGGTCTGTGAGAGTGAGAGATCATCTTTCAGGATAGGTTGTAGATCTTTGATGATGTGCTGGAGAGGTTTCAGTTAGGGGCTGTAGGTGATGGCTAGCGGCGTTCTGTTATTTTCTTTGTTGGGCCTGTCCTGTAGTAGGTGGCTTCTGGGTACTCTTCTGGCTCTTTCAATCTGTTTTTTCACTTCAGCAGGTGGGTATTATAGTTTTAAGAATTCTTGATAGAGATCTTGTAGGTGTTTCTCTCTGTCTGAGGGATTGGAGCAAATGCAGTTGTATCTTAGAGCTTGGCAGTAGACAATGGATCGTGTGGTGTGGTCTGGATGGAAGCTGGAGGCATGTAGGTAAGTATAGCGGTCAGTGGGTTTCCGGTATAGGGTGGTGTTTATGTGACCATCGCTTATTAGCACAGTAGGGTCTAGGAAATGGACCGCTTGTGTGGATTGGTCGAGGCTGAGGTTGATGATGGGATGGAAATTGTTAAAATCACGGTGCAATTCCTCGAGGGCTTCTTTTCCATGAGTCCAGATAATGAAGATGTCATCAGTGTAGCACAAGTAGAGTAGGGGCATTAGGGAACGAGAGCTAAAGAAGCGTTGTTCTAAGTCAGCCATAAAGATGTTGGCATACTGTGAGGCCATGCGGGTACCCATAGCAGTGCTGTTGACTTGAAGGTATATATTGTCCCCAAATGTGAAATAGTTGTGGGTGAGGACAAAGTCACAAAGTTCAGCCACTAGGTTAGCTGTGATATTATCAGGGATACTGTTCCTGACGGCTTGTAATCCATCTTTGTCTGGAATGTTGGTGTGGAGGGCTTCCACATCCATAGTGGCCAGGATGGTGTTTTCTGGAAGATCACCGATGGATTGTAGTTTCCTCAGGAAGTCAGTGGTGTCTTGAAGATAGCTGGGAGTGCTGGTAGCATAGGGCCTGAGGAGAGAGTCCACATAGCCAGACAATCCTGCTGTTAAGGTGCCAAGGCTTGAGATGATGGGGCATCCAGGATTTCCAGGTTTATGGATCTTGGGTAGCAAATAGAATACACCTGGTCGGAGTTCTAGGCATGTGTCTGTACAGATCTGTTCCTGTGCTTTTTCAGGGAGTTTTTTGAGCAGATTGTGTGGTTTCTTTTGGTAATCATCAGTGGGATCAGAGGGTAATGGCCTGTAGAATGTGGAGTTAGAGAGCTGCCTAGCAGCCTCTTGTTCATATTCCGACCTATTCATGGTGACGACAGCACCTCCTTTGTCAGCCTTTTTATTATGATGTCGGAGTTGTTCTTGAGGCTGTTGATGGCATTGTGTTCAGTACGGCTTAGGTTATGGAGCAAGTGATGCTGCTTTTCCACAATTTCAGCCTGTGCACGTTGACAGAAGCAATCTATGTAGAAGTCCAGTCTGTTGTTTCCACACTCATGCAGAATCCTCTTTATGATAACATTGGTAGGAAGGATTCTGTGGGTTAGGATGTTGTTCAGAGGTGTGTTGGAAGTATTCTTTGAGTCGGAGATGACGAAAGTAGGATTCTAGGTCACCGCTCCCAGGCTGGATCCCTCTTAGCTGCTGCCTCTGCAAATGGGCTGCCCCAAGTACCTGCTTGCTTTGCTGGTGCCTAGAGCCACCCCTGGGACCGACACACGTTTGTTTTCATCCTCTGAGTCAGGAAACCCACAAAAGCCTCTTCTTTTGTATTGGGGCAGGCAAAAATAAGGTGACACTAAATTATTCTGATTGCTAAAAGCAGGTTTAAGGAGTTGTGTATTTTTGAAAAAAAAAATAAAAAAAAATAATATCCTTCTAACTAGCAGCATGAGATAAAAAAAGAACACAGACAAACCTTGTCAGTAAGGGATAATGTCCTAAATGGGAAACCAGCAGCGGTTTGTAGCTAGGGGAGCGTACAGTCTGAATGTGTATGACCTGACCCCAGCCCCCACCCCCACATAGCAGTAGGACTTGGCACTCTCTCTGTGCATTGGTGTGGTGGCTGAGTGGTTAACCAAGCAGTGACAATTCAATGAGGCTCCCTGCGTCGGTTTCACTCCTCAGGAGATTCTGCACAATAAAAATTCTGTGCACAATAGTTTAAAATTCTGCAAATTTTATTTGCCAATAAATAAATGTGGAGGCTCCAGCATGGCAGTGGGGAGCACAGGCTCCTGGATGCCCAGAAGTGAGATATCACCCTGCTGCCCCCTCTCCCTTCCAGGGAAACGGACTCTGTGGTGAGGCTGCATCTCTCTGCTGCCTACTCCCGGAGCTCCCAAAAGACTCCCCAGAACTGCTCACGAGGGGTGCATAACCACTCTTGTGGCTTCCCTTTGCTTCCCCATCAGAAAGCCTGAGCAGCTGGCCCCGGGTGATTTGAAAGGGCCCGGAGGTTCCTGCCACCACTACCAGCAGCACAGTGGGGCTAAAGCAGATTCCTGCCCATCCTCGCTTCACACGGCGCACCACTCCCAGAAGCATCTGGCACGTCCCTGCGGCCCCTGTGGGGTGTGTCTCTTGCACGCTGCCCCCACCCCAGTTGCCAACTCTGCCATTGGAACTGTGGCAATGGGAGCGGCAGGGGTGGTACTTGCGGGCAGTGGTGCCAGGGGACTCTCCCAGCCTCCTCCATGTAGGAATTGTGCCAGATGGGGGTGTGAGTCACTTTCAGGAGCTGCCTGAGACAGGTGCCACATCCCAACCCCCAGCTCCAGCCCAGAACCTGCACCTCATGCACCGAAAATCCCTCCCAGAGCCTGCCACTGCCCCCCTTGCACCCCAACCCCCTGCCTCAGCCAAGATTCCGCACACCACCCACACCCAAACTCCATCCCGGAGCCTGCCACCGCCCCCCCTGCTTTGTTGGCGGCTTTGTTCCAGCAGCTGGGGAAACACCACAACATTAAAGAAACCAACGGTACCAAGTCCTGCAGCATCACCTGTGGGGTTTCCACAAGAGCATCCATGCTGAGGAGCCAGTCAGCGTGTGACTGTATGACCGGATCAAACGACAGCTGGCCGAGTTCCAGGAGATGAGGCTGCAGCTGGCCGATATGAGCGGGAGCATTGAGTGAAGGGAGAGGCAGCTCCCCTAACATTTTTGTGGCCTGCAGGGAATGGAGACAAAGCAGGAGGATGCGGGGACTCAGGGCAGGACCTGTGGATCAGATAGTGCAGGACCACAGTCGATGGAGGAGGAGAGAGAGTCCCGCAAGAGGAAGCTGCTAGTGGGAAGCAATAAGTGCAGGGTGAAAACCAGCCAACTGAGAGTCACAGGGGTCTAGAAAATGAAATGGCAGCAGGTCCCATGGTGTAATGGGCAGCACTCAGGAATTTGGATCCTGGGTTTAAATCTCAGTGGGACCTCCTGGAGCAATGCTGGTTTCCTGCAAAGCCATGGAGCTCAATGTGTTTGGCTCCCCTCTCTCAGGGTGAACTGGAGTGAGTTTTTTCCCTCTTGCTGGGTGACTGATGCCCACTGGAGATAGGTCTTGGTCCGTCCAGTTCAATGGGCTGGCTGCTATAGGTTGGGGTCCTTGAACTTAACACTCTGGCTGGAGAGCCCTGTGGGCTGACCATATGGTTGTTTCTCACTGCTTCACCTGATGTCCACAACTTTGGTCCCTGCAGCTGCCACACTCTTCCTCTTGCCCACATGGCATTCAAAGGAAGGAGTGCCAGGGCCAGGCTTCATAGTCAGGGCTAGGCAGGAAGGAGGAAGAGTCCCAGGCTGGAGCCCAAAACACCTTTCCTGCTCTGGGCACCTAGAGCAGAGGCGGCTGGGGCTGAAAGCTCCAAGGGAAGGTTCATAAGCCACAGAGCAACCGAGGGCAGGGCAAGAGGAGGAGATAACCATGCCTATGCGTGGCCAGCAGACAGCCACAAAGACACCCGGCCAGCCTGCTCCATGCCATGCCAAACCCCCACTGAAGGGCACCCACAGACCAGCATTCGTTCTGCGGCCGGCATCACAAGGTGGTTGGAAAGCAGGTGGGGCCTCTGACCGTTCCTACTCAAAGGGCTCCTTTTGGCGGTGGGGCAGGAGATATTTCCCCCAAGAGGCTCTTCCCCAGCTGCTGAGAAGCACAGAAGTACCAGGTGTTTGCTCTTGCGGTGAAAGGGGTTAATACGTTTAGGCAGCCTGGCTAGCTCAGCTGGCAGCACCTCTAGCTCTTACTCTGAAGGTTGAAATTACAATTCCCTGTCTGGGTGCTTGGGGCTCCTCTTCAACAATACAACACACAATCTGCCTAAGCCCCCACCCAGTAACCTGGCTAAACTAGCCCTGGCCACTGGGTGCCTCTAAGAGACGATATTTTCCCCACTCACAACCACTGAGTGTAGAAAAGAAACTTTAAGAAAAAGGAGGAAATTCACCTTGTAATAACACCACAATCAGGATTCATAACACAACACTATTAGCAAAACACCCACCCACAGTGCGCTGGGCAATGGCCTTTGCCTCGGGCTCTTAAATCCAGACACCAAAAGCTCTGTGGATGTGCCCCTCCCTTCACTGCACCTCACCCACAGCTGCTGTCCTGGGTCAGTGAAAACCCACAGTTCACCTCTCACGTCCCGGGGGGAAAGCCCCTTTCTTCCTCCACCCTCCGCTGTCTGGCCACATTGTCGGTCACTTGCCGTTCCCCTCTGTCACCGTTCTGCTGGACCCTCTCTGCTCTGGGACATATTGTGGTCCCACCAGGAGTGGAACAGGCTCCCTAAAAGTAGTGACCACCAGAGCCCGAACAATAGCCCCATCCCGTCCACTCGAGGCCACGCCCCTGCACCAAGCCCTTCTCCCCAAGGCCCTGCTCCCATGCTGCCTCTTCCCCCCAAGACCCTACCTCCCGCTTACTGCTATCCGCCCCCTTCCGTCTCACTCCCCCTTACGGTCATTACAAAGTGGCATGGCAGAGCCTTCCCATTTTTAAAAGTCCTGGGGTGTTGTTCCCCCCTGTTCAAGCACCCCTGGGGCCCTGCACTTCACACAGCTCTCCCTGATTTCAGCTGTTAGTGTGGGAGCCTCACTGCTAGCGCAGACTCAGCAGTTTCTTGCATGAGAGACACTGTCCAAAAACAGGACTAATGCTTAGAGCTGGTGATCAGTGATTTCAGATCTGTTGGTCTGCAGCAAGACTCTACAGTGAGTCTTAATCAGCTCTGTTATTACACAGGGACGAACAAAAGTGTCAAATGGTGCCTGGAAGCCTTAAGAAGAATCCACCCCACCAAGTACAACACTTGTCGCTACCTGCTGTCAACTCCACTGAGAATGTTTTGGGGTCACTCCTTGCCTTTGTCAACCTACAGAGAATAGCCATTAACAGGTGCTCCAGTGGCGCAATTGGTTAGCGCGCAGTACTTATAGGGCAGTGCTGAGAGGAGCTATGCTGAGGTTGTGAGTTCAAACCTCACCTGGAGCACTGGTGTTCATTAACCAAATGGCATTACCCCCTCATTTGGCCCTGTGGAATGTAGAATTCCAGCCCAGGGGACACTGAGGCAGGGAAGAAGTTAAAAATGCCCCCTTCACTTATTAGCTCCTCTCCAGAGTGCAGGTCAGAATCTCCAATCCTTTCTCCCCCACCAGCCCCTGTGCCAGGATCCCTCCAGAAGAGCCTGGAGTCCTGCCCATGGCGTCTGTACTACTGACAAACACTAAGTGACAGGGACAAAACACTCAAATCCTGCCTGGTGCAGGGAGCCACGTTTGCGCTTCAAATTCTGTCGTTCATACATTTCCAGGCCGGGGAATATCCCACAACAGCATTTAATGGGAAGCTGCCTGCAGAACAGTTACACTGCACAGAGCTGCTATGGAGGAAGGGTGGGAATTGGTAACATTTTGAGGATTGTTTGGGAAATGAGCCTTTTTTTTTTTGTGAGGTTAATAACTATCTCCTCAACTTTATTTACTCAACTTAAAAATGGGTGTCACTTGATTTTTGCATCTCCCTGTGAAAATACAACTGGCACGTGTGGCTTTCTACAGGGGGTCATGATGTTAAAGTTGGGGAATTCAGTCTCTGTACTTCTGGAGGAGTGTTGCTTTTTTAAACTGCCTCACTGCCAGGCACACCGGGCTGTTAGCTGCACCCACTGTCCTTGCCAGGGACCCTTGCTGAACCCTGGGCGGCTGCACTGCCGTGCTGGGGTTACTCTGCAGGAGGAGAAGCTGCTGGGGAGCAATGTAGAGCAGGCGCAGGAAGGAGACGGGGTCACTATTCACATTCTGAACTGCACAATTTTCCAAATTTGGGAATAGATTCATAGATTCATCCTCCAGCAAGTGACCCCCGTGCCCCATGCTACAGAGGAAGGCGAATGTCTGAGAACAATTCTAAGGGGAAGGTGAATGCAGAGCTATGACACTGGAGATGCCCAGACCTCCAATGGGGGCAGCATGGCAATTAATAATGGGAAGATCATTTGCAAAATTAGTCGTCACTGACAAGATTTGTCTCTGTTCCTATTTCACGCTGTGGTGTTAGAGGAATCAGTACAGAGTTTTACTATATTAATTAAACACTTAATTTTATGTAACCAAGCCAAAAACTTAGTGTCACTTATTTTTTCTCTGTCCTAGTAAGAATGAATTGAATTTTATGACTTTCTGGAAAGTGCAGCAAGATTAAATGTGGGGAATTCAGTCTCTGTGTTTGTGATCTGATGTTTTCCTCTCACAGGTCAGTGCCTGCCTTGAAATACCAAGAGGAATCTAAGGGCTGGTGTACACTGGGCACTTAACTGGCAGAGCGACGTCTCTCAGGGTGTGATCTCCCTCGCAACCCATAGAGTTAAGGTGACCTAAGCCCTGGTTAGATAGTGCTAAAGAAAAGAAAGAACTGTTCTGTCAACGTAGCTATTACAGGGATGGGAAAACCCCTCCAGTCACTGTCTGCTCCAGAGAGCTATAGCAGCGCCACAGCAGTGTTTTAAGTGTAGATAGAGTGAAACTAGATCTGGCGCCAGTTCACACTGTGGATGCTCAGGCACTAAGGGTGCAATAATAACAACAACAACACTGCAGTTGTCAGAATTTGAACCTGTGCCAGGAAACCACAATGGATTTGTGATCTATCACCTTAACCACTTGGCCACAACTACTTAACATACATTTGTTTCACTACATGATGATTCTGTTCTCACTGAATTGTCATTCCCATTGTTTGCTCAGACCAGCTTCCCCAGCACACTCATGGCTGCGCATCAGTGTACGTGTGTCCTTGGCCGAACAGCGAGAATTCCTGCCCATTTCCCTTCCGGCTGGAGCAGGATGAGAGTGTGTTTGTGTGAACGACATTGCTGTAGAATGTTGTTCATTCCCCACTCTGACAATTCAGACAGTCCCTTTCCTAGTCAAATCTCCAGCACATCGTTCCAATAGCCGGGGCAGGATTTCTCTGGGGCACTGAAATATTTCCGGGAGCTGGTGCATGAGCTCAGCCTTGCATTTCACCCTCGATGTTTCATGGATGAACAACAGCAGCAGAAAGAAAGAGCCGAGCCAATATCTCCCTGGCAGGGATGCAGGTGCCACAACCCCTCTGTCTGCCCATCACCATGGCAGGAGAGAAGTGTTCACTGGAATCGAATGCCCTGGCTCAGACCAGAGACATAGGGAGGTTTTGCTGCTCATGGATTTGTGCAAAGGAAATTGTGTCTCTGTATAAAATTGAGGAGAGAAATGAAACGTCCACATGGTGGTCGAATGCTCTAGGGAATGTGGGTGAAGGACTCGGGCTGAGAAATGATTTAACGGGGTTTGTTTCAATTATTTGCCCTGATTAAAAACTATGGCTAAAAGGTAGCTACTGTTGTTAGTACTTGTACCTGTGTAGGGACACCCCAGTGGGTGTTAAGTCCATTGCCTTCACCAAGGGCAGTTGATTATTTTATCAAGGTACAAATTTCTTGGTCAAGGCCTAGACTCCAGAGAAAACAATACACTGATGATAAGAAGAAGTACATAAAAAGATTTTGCAGCCACCATGGGCATAACTATGATGTGTCATGTTTCACTCTTTATATCTGGCACCACCTTCTTTCCCTTTCGCCTTATAGTTGACCAAGGGCAAAACTGAACATCTGTTCAGATACCAGGGAGTGTTTATGTCCATCCCTGCGAGCTACACAGAGGTTTGATGCTGCTGCTTTCAATCCTCTGCCTCTGCCGGGATAAGGAACATTTCAGGCTGTCACTGAACTAAAGGAGGAAGATCATTTTTTGACAGGGAGAGGGACGCCTCCTCTTAAAGGTGTTTGTCTGGCTGGCAGTCCTGGTTCCCAGGTCTTGCCCATGGGGCTTCAGCATTTTTGGGACCAGGTCACTCCCTTGGCCCCATTTGCTGCCTCTAGGGGCTCCCCTCCAGGGGCCCCAGCAGTGCAGCATCTGCCTGCTCGCTCCAGTGGCTGCCAGCCTCTCCCCATGGCAAGGGGGGGCAGAGCTGTGCCTCTACGCGGTGCCCCCACTCCAAGCCCCTGCAGCCAATGGGACGCTGTGGGGGTGATGCCTGGGGGCAGCAGCATGCAGAGGCCCCCCAGCCTGCCCTACCTTGGAGCCCCAGGTAAGTGCCGCACCCCTGACTCCCTCCCAGAGCCTTCACCCCCTCCCTCCACACACCCCCTCCCACCCACCCCAATCTCCCTCCCAGATCCTGCACCCCCACCCCTCCTCCTATTCCCCCTACCCTCGCCTACAGCCTGCACCCAGCACCCAAACTCCATCCCACAGCCTGCACCCTAGAACCTCTCCCCCACCCAAACTCCCTCCCAGAGACCAGCCTCTCACCCCTTCTGCACCCAAACTCCCCCCAGAGCCTGCACCCCTCCTGCACCCCAATCCCCAGCCCCAACCCAGGGCCTGAACCCTAGACCTCCTCCCCCCATCTCTCTCCCAGACCCTTAGGCAAGTGAGAGGCAGAGTTTTGGAGGGTGAGTTCTGAGTGGTATGAGTGACATTATTGGCCCACTGGGAGGATTGGCACTGGCCCTTAGGTAAATTGAGGTTGAGATCCCGCTTTAAGGGATTGGAGCAACGCTGGAGAGACTGACGGGCAGGGAGCTGGGGAGCCGTGTGTGCTCCAAGGAGAGTTGTTGTTGTGCTCTGGTGACACAGAGTAGGGGTGGGGAGTTTGTAAGCTGTGGTGTTTGTACACAGAGAAAGTTTAGTAACCCCTAGGTTCAAAGCTGTTCCTGCTCTGGGCTATACATGACACTCTTTGTTGCGAGTATAGATCAGTGGGTGAATGTTTCCCTGCAGGATAATAGGTTCCTAGTTCCAATCCAAGTGATTCCCTTGAAAAACTTTTTCGAATGAAAATGGATTTCCAGACCCATCTCCAGTATGTTCAGGAGTTCGCTGAATGGGGACAGGGGGCTTTAAATCAATTTAAACACTCAGCATTTTCCTATGCAAATGTATAAAAACCTAGCAGAGCTGTCCAGCAGCTGAAATCAGTTCCAGTCCTCGGAGTGTCTAAGAGGGACACTCTGTATGTGAGTCGTGTGCGACACTTCTGGGATGATGACAGGTGAAAAAATGCTGGATTCAATGAAAGATGAGACCATAGGAGGGGAAGGTGAACGGCAGCACCACACAGGGTCATAACACTGAGACACGGGGCTTCACTGTCACTGCCCCTGTGTTTTCCATCATTTATATCCTAAGGAACACACCCTCCCCCTCCCCCTCCCCCACACACTGTCACATCTAAGGCTAATACTTCACCAATTGCCCTTAAAATTGTTCTGTGTTACTGTCTGTATTCCTGACACCTGGATTGCAGCATTCCAACAATTTTGCTTAAAGGTACAGACAGCATTTCTTTAATCCTTTCTATTTTCACAATATAATTCATTCTACTTTCACACTCAGTCTCCTAGCAGAGCTGGGAAGGGAATCAAGTGCCCCACCCCCATTTCAACGGGCGCTCCCCAGTCCCCTCACAGAGCTGAGGTGGGGAGGTAGCACCTGGCCCCTGCTGGAATGGCCGCCCCCCAGTAACCTGGCAGAGCTGGGGAGGGAACACAGCACCCCACCTCCACAGGAACGGTCTATCCCCAGTCCCCTGGCAGAGCTGGGAAGAGAAATCAGCACCCCCCCCCGCAGGAATGACTGCTGCCCTGTCCCCTCACAGGGCTGGGGAGGGAACCCAGCGCCCAGCTCCCACAGGAACGGCTGCTCCCCACACCCCTCACAGAGATAGAGAGGGAACCCAGTGCCTCGCCCCAGCAGGAAAGGCCGCTTCCTGGTCCCCTCGCAGAGCTGGAGAGGGAAGGCAGTGCCCCACCCCCGAAGGAACGGCCGCTCCCCAGTGTTGGTGTCACTAGTCATAAATCTAAGCCTTAGTGAACCAAAGCTCCTCAATGCTGAACTCTACTTGATCTAGAAAGCTAGCAGCTGTGAAATGAAATGTGTAACAGTAAGTTATCAGTTGCAGCACAGCTAAAACCGATCTAAAGCAGTGGTGATAAGGCCTGTGCACCTTTAGCAGAAGGACAAGATAACTTACAGAAGGAAAACTTACTAACGAGCCGCCACGGCCAAGATTACTTAATGCACCTGTGCTTACATAACTGCTACGGGGGAGGAAGGAGGAGGAGGAGGGTGGGGGAAGAAAGAAGAAAGAGAAAAAAAAAACGTATAAAAAGGGAAAAGCTGCTTGTGTAGTGGTGCATGATTTGAGGCATTCGTCTCCTTGCACCGCTTTGAGATCCCAATAAACTTTGCTTGCTTCTCCACCCTGGTGTGTGTTCATTGGCGCTTCGCACTCTGGACAACAAACCACTGTTGCTTGCCTCGGGCACCCTCTGTGTCGGCAACAGAAGGCAGCGCCCCGACCCCCGCTGGAACAGCTGCTCCCCAGTCCCTCCACAGAGCTGGGGAGGGAACCCAGTGCCCGGCCCCCGCAGGAACAGCTGCTCTCCAGTCCCCTAGCAGAGCTGGAGAGGGAAGGCAGCGCCCTGCCCCTGCAGGAACGGCCGCTGCCCAGATTCCTCGCAGAGCCATGGAGGGAAGGCAGCGCCCCGCCCCCGCAGGAACGGCCGCTGCCCAGTCCCCTCGGAGAGCCGGGGAGGGAACCCAGCACCCCGCCCCCACTGGAACGGCCTCTACCCAGTCCCCTCACAGAGCTGGGGAGGGAAGGCAGCGCCACACCCCCTCTGAATCGTCCACTCCCCAGTCCGCTCGCAGAGCTGGGAAGGGAAGGCAGTGCCCCACCCCCGCAGGAACGGCCGCTGCCCAGTTCCCTCGGAGAGCCGGGGAGGGAACCCAGCGCCTCGCCCCAGCTGGATTGGCCCCTCCCCAATCCCCTTGCAGAGCCAGGGAGGGGAGGCAGCGCTCCTCCCGCACTGGAAAGGCCACTACCCAGTCCCCTCACAGTGTCGGGGAGGGAACCCAGCACCGCAACCCCACTGGAACGGCCTCTACCCAATCCCTTCACAGAGCCAAGGAGGGAAGACAGCGACCTAGCAGCACTCCTGTCTCGGAGTATGGGGTAGTCCGGTCCTGCACCCCTCTTCCTGGACTCCCAGTGACTCTCAGCCAGCCAGTAAAGCAGAAGGTTTATTCGACACAGGAATGGAGGATACAGCATAGCTTGGAGGCACAACCAGGACCACTCAATCTAGTTCTTCTGGGTGTTCAGGGTAGTTGGATCCCAGCTTGGGATACCCTGAATTCCAACCACCCAGCCCAAAACAGAAACTGAACTGCCCCTCCTCCAGCCGGCTGCTTCCTTTGTCCAGCTTCACGGGCAAAGGCGCTGACACCCTCTCCCCGTACCTGGCTCAAGTTACAGGCTTAAAAATCCTGTCCCTCACCTAATGTCCTCCCCAGCTCTCCCATCCCCCCACAAAGAGAGTCCCTACTGCATCAAATCTCTCCCCCCTTCGAGACTGAACTGAGCGGGGTAACTCTGACCAGTGACCTGGGGAAGTTCAGGGCCCCCCTTTCCGGGACATCGCGTCCGCTATCAGTTGGCACTTCCCTTCACATGGATCATGTCCATGTCATAGCCCTGCAGGAGCAGGCTCCACTTCAGGACCTTGGCGTTGGCTCCTTTCATCTAGTGCAGCCAAGTCGGGGAGAGTGGTCGGTGTACACAGTGAAGTGTCGCCCAAAGACATATGACTCCAGTTTCTTAAGGGCCCACACCATGGCCAGGCATTCCTTCTCGATGGTCACGTAGTTCTGCTATCGCGGTACCAACTTCTTGCTCAGGTACACGATGAGGTGTCTCTCCCACTTTTCATCCTCCTGCATTAACACCGCCCCCAGTCCCATGTCTGAGGCGTTGGTGAACACCATAAAGGGCTTGTCGAAATCTTGGTTTGCCAGAACTGGTCCACTAACTAGAGTCTTCTTCAGCACCTGGAGAGCCTGCTGGCACAGCTCGGTCCAGACCAGTTTGTCTGGCTTCCCCTTCTTGCACAGCTCAGTGATGGGGGCAGCTATGGCTCAAAAGTGGGGCACGAACCTTCGATAGTACCTCAAAATCCCAATAAAGACCTGGACCTGGTTTTTGGTTTGGGGAGCAGGCCAGTCTCTGATCACCTCCACCTTGGCTGGTTTCGGCTTTAGGCAGCCACTCCCCACCCGATGACCCAGATAAGATACTTCAGACATCCCCACCTTTCACTTCTCAGCCTTTACGGTTAACCCAGACTTCTGGAGTCAGTTCAGCACTTGTTTAACCTGGGACACGTGGTCCTCTCAGGGCCGGCTAAAGATGCAGATATTGTCAATATACGTCACGGCAAAATGCTCCATCCCCCTCAGTAGTTGATCCACCAGGCGCTGGAAGGTGGCTGGCACTCTCTTGAGGCTGAAAGGCAGGGTCAGAAACTCTTAGAGCCCAAGAGGGGTGATAAAGGCCGATTTCAGCCTGGCATCTGCGTCCAGCAGCACTTGCCAGTAGCCCTTTGTAAGATCCTCGGAGGTGAGGTACCGAGCGCCTCCCAGCTTCTCTAGGAGCTCATTAGGCCTGGGCATGGGGTAGGCAACAGATACAATGATGGCATTGAGCTTTCCATAGTCCACACAGAACCGGATCGACCCATCCCTTTTGGGGACCAGCACCACTGCAGAGGCCCAAGGCCTGGAAGACGGCTGGATCACCCCCAAAGCCAGCATGTCCCTGACCTCTCTTTCTAGGTCCTCGGCAGTTTTCCCGATGACCCAAAAACGGGATCATCTTATAGGAGGATGTGACCCGGTCTCCACCCAATGGACAATCAAATTAGTGCGTCCAGGCTGGTTGGAAAACAGCTGTCGGTATAGATGCAGCACCCCTGTGATCTCAGCGTGCTGGGCCGGGGTCAGCTGATCAGAGAGGGGAATTGCCTCCAGCGAGGAACCAGCTTTTGTCCCAGGAAATAG
This sequence comes from Gopherus flavomarginatus, assembly GCF_025201925.1. Lineage (NCBI taxonomy): Eukaryota > Metazoa > Chordata > Testudines > Testudinidae > Gopherus > Gopherus flavomarginatus. Next base: position 2,719,456 of record NW_026114610.1, read on the forward strand.
ATCCATTAAAGCGTCATCTCCCTGCTCCTACCAATGTCCACACACGGCCAACACCACATTTCCCCTGTCATAATATGGCTTCATCATATTCACATGGTACACTCGACAGTGATGTGACCAGTTTGACAGCTCCACCACATAGTTTATCTCATTTAGTTGCTTGACAACCTTGAAGGGCCCTTCCCGGGGTCCTGAAGTTTGTTCTTTCTCATGGGGATGAGAACCGTCACCTGATCCCCGGTGGCGAAGGCGCGGGCCCGCACCGTGCGGTCATATCAGACCTTCTGCTTCCTATGGGCTCGGGCCATATTCTCCCTGGCCAGGCCCATGAGCTCGGCAAGTCTTTCCCGGAAGGTCAGGACATACTCCAACACTGATTCCCCATCGGGAGTGGCCTTCCCCTCCCATTCGTCTCTCATCAGGTCCGGGGGCCTCCTTACCTGCCTTCAATATAACAGTTCGAAAGGCGAAAACCCAGTAGATTCCTGGGGTACCTCCCTATATGCAAACAGCAGGTGAGGTAAGTGCTTCTCCCAGTCCTGCGGATGCTGGTTCATAAATGTTTTTAGCATCATCTTTAGGGTCTCGTTGAATCTTTCCACGAGCCCGTTGGACTGGGGGTGATACGCTGAGGCCCGGCTGTGCCGGATCCAACATTTCTCCCACAAGCACCGGAGCAGGATCGACATGAAGTTGGACCCCTGGTCCTTTAAGACTTCCTTGGGGAACCCCACCCTGCTGAAAATGGTCAGCAGCACATCTGCCACAGTGTCTGCTTTGATAGAGGACAAGGCCACCGCCTCGAGGTAGCGAGTGGCGAAATCTACCACCAGAATGAGGGATTTTTCTGCAACTCAGCCTGGAACTCAGCAGCTGAGACAGGGATGGAGACACGCTCTCTCTCTAGCTGGCTTGTTCTGTGGCCGCAGCCTTTCTGAGCCGTGTCCCTGGGTGTTCTCCTTGGGACGGGATTCTCCCTATTACCTCTTTGGGAGGTCCCAGGATGAGACTCTCTCTGCATCACTGTGGGCCTGTTCCTTTGGGACTCCTCCCTGCCACCTCCTGACCAGATCTTCACAAACTCATCAGCCAGCCACCCTGTATGTTGCGGGTCCTCTGGTTTTTGGTGCCTCAACCACAGCCTCAGATCAGATGGGTACTGCTCATACAGTTGTTCCAGTCCTAGCAGTTTAACCAGGTCCCCCTTCATCTGGGCCCCACTGGCCCACTTGCTGGTGTATCCCTCCATGTGGACAGCTAGTAGCAGATATGAGACCTCAGGGGTTTTATACTGACCCCGGAAACTCTCTCGGTACATCTCAGGTGTCAGCCCGAACTCGCATAGCAGGGTCTGTTTAAATAGTTCATAGTTCCCTTTCTCAGCATCTCCCAATTGGCGGTACAATGCCATGGCCTTGGGGTCCTGTAAGGGAGTGAGAACTTGGAGCCTGTCCCCAGGATGTACCTGGTGCAGCTTGCAGGCCATCTCAAAGGCAACCAGGAAGTCATCCATGTCCTCCCGCTCCTTACGCTGAGCCAGAATGCACCTACCAAAGCTCCACGCAGTCCTGGGCCCCCCTACTCCTTGCAGTTGGGGGCCCCGCTGTTCCTCAGCCGAGCCAGTTCTAGCTCATACTGACGCTGTTATTCTTCATATTCCCTCTTTCTCACTTTTTCCTCCTGTTCTCGCTGTCTTTGTCTCTCTTCATGTTCTCTCTGTCGCTCACGATCCTCCAGCTCTCTCAGTTTTAGCTCTCTCTCCCATTCCAGCCGCTTCTGCTCCACGGATGCCGAGCGTCGCCGGGACGATCCCCTGCTGGCGGGTGAGCTTTGCTAGCAGGATCCTCTGCTGGCCGGGGGTGTCACGGTGCCCTTGGTATTCGCTGGGCTCCTCCTGACCCTTCCCCTAGGCATGGGAAGGGGGGGTCTCGGGAAACCCTTAGCCGCCGGCTGACCACTCCCAGTGGGGACAGTGTGATGCAGTAGGGACTGTCTGTGTGGGGAGTGGGAGAGCAGGGGAGGACTTTAGGAGATGGACGATGCCAGAGCCTGTAACCTGAGCTAGGTAAGGGAGGGGAAAGGTCAACACCTTTGCCCGGGAAGGGGACAAAGGAAGGGAGTGGCAGGAGGGAAGCAGTTTGAGTTTGGGCTTGGGGCTGTGTGGGCGGAATTCAGGGTATCCTAGCTAGGATCCAAGCACCCTGAAAGCCCAGAAGGACTCGGTGGAGGGGTCCTGACTGTGCCTGCAAGCTCTGCTGTAACCTGTGTTCCTGTTGTCCAATAAACCTTCTGTTGTACTGGCTGGCCGAGAGTCACTGTGGGTCCCAGGAAGAGGGGTGCAGGGCCGGACTCCCCCACACTCCGTGACAACTGGTGGCAGCGGCGGGAGATACTGCACCCCGTGGACGGCGCTTCCTGCAGTAAGTGACTGGGGAGCAGTAAAACGAAGGGGTGGTTAACCCCTGGGAGTGTGTGCCCAGTGAGAAGGACTTTGCAGTAACAGGGTCCCCTGGGGGATTGCAGCGAGCGGTCCCAGGGGCGGAGGAGTCTGCAGCTCGACCCTGGCAGAGAGGTGGTGACCTCAAGAAGGGCTGGTGCACTAGGGGTCCCCCTGGAAACCGTGGGGAGCGGCGAGCACCCCGGCCTGTGAGTGGTCAGCAGGAAGATGTATGCCAAGCGGCGCAAGTGTGACCTGGTGGAACTGTGCAAGCAGAGGGGGCTGCACCCAGGGAGGCTCAGCAAGGACCAGCTGATTGCACAGCTGGAGCAGGGAGACCGCATGAATGAACGGAGCCCTGTCTCTGAGGGAAGCAGCCGAGCAGATGCAGCGCAGGCACCAGTGTCTGTCCCCGCTGGGAGTGGTCAGCCGGCGGACGAGGGCTTCCCGAGACCCCCCCTTCCTAGGCGTAGAGGAAGGGCGGGGAGGAGCCCAGTGTATACCGAGGGCACCGTGACACCCCCGGCCAGCAGGGGATCTGCCCGGCGAAGCCCACCCCCCAGCAGGGGATCCTCCCGGCAACGCTCGGCATCCTTGGAGCGGATGCGGCTGGAATATGAAAGGGAGCTGAGACGGGAGGAGCTCGAGTTAAAGAGGCGAGAGCTGGAGGAGAAGGCGAAACAGCGTGAACATGAGGAGAACCAGCGTAAACATGAGGAGAACCAGCATAAACATGAGGAGAACCAGCGCCAGCGTGAGTGGGAGGAGAAGGAGAAACAGCGTAAACATGAGCTGGACCTGGCCCGGCTGAGGAGCTGTGAGGCTCCAGCTGCGGTGAGTGAGGGGGGACCCAAGCCTACAAAGAGCTTTGATAAGCACTTGCTGCCCCGGCGTAAGGAGGGGGAGGACATAGATACCTTCCTGACGGCCTTTGAGAATGCCTGCGAGCTGCACAGGGTTGACCCTGCAGACAGGATTGCAGTTCTCACCCCCTTACTGGACTCCACAGCCGTGGAGGTGTACAGCCGACTGAAAGGGGCGGAGGCAGGGGACTATGAACTGTTCAAACAGGCCCTGCTCCGCGAGTTTGGGCTGACTCCTGAGATGTACCGGAAAAAGTTCCGGAGCCAGCGTAAAACCCCTGAGGTCACATACCTACAACTGGTCAACCGGGCGCAGGGGTATGCCCGCAAGTGGACAGCTGGGGCCCAAACTAAAGAGGACCTGCTTGACCTATTCATACTGGAGCACCTGTACGAGCAGTGCCCGTCCGACCTGAGGCTGTGGTTGATGGACCAGAAGCCGGAGAACCCGCAGCATGCAGGCCAGCTGGCCGACCAATTTGTGGACAGTCGGGCAGGGGATGGCAGGGAGGAGTCTCGAAGGAGCAGGCCTGCCTCAACGCAGAGAGAGTGTCAACATGGGACCTCCCAAAGGGGGCCTATGGAGAACCCCCCCAAAAGGGGAACATCCAGCGGCAGGTCCCTCCGACCCACTCAAGGGGACCCACGAGATATGGGCTGCTATCGCTGTGGCCAACGAGGTCACATACGGGCCCAGTGCCCCAAGCTCAGGGACAGACCAAGCAGACCCAACCCGCAGAGGGTGGACTGGGTAAAAACCCAATCGGAGGAGGGGCTACATTCCCAGGAAAGGGGGGTTGGCAACATACCACCTATGGATGCTCCCGGTTCCGGGTTTTTGGTTTACCGGGTGGGCGCGGGGCTGCCCCTCCGGAAAGAGTGCATTGTTTCCCTGGAAGTGGATGGGAGGAAGGTCACTGGGTACTGGGACACGGGCGCAGAGGTGACGCTGGACCGGCCCGAGGTGGTGGCCTCAGATCGGATGGTGCCCGACACCTACCTGACCCTGATGGGCGTGGGCGGGACCCCATTCAAGGTACCCGTGGCAAGGGTACACCTGAAATGGGGGGCCAAGGAGGGCCCCAAAGATGTGGGGGTACACCAATATTTGCCCACTGACGTGTTAATGGGAGGGGACCTTGAGGACTGGCCTAGTAACACCCAGAGTGCCCTGGTCGTGACTCGTAGTCAGAGTCGGCAAATGGCACTGCACCCCGAAAACGGGGAAGGTACTCGACCTGAGGTGCAGGACCCTAACTCAGGGAGCGGGGAACGCCCAGGGGCACGGTGCAGAGAGGCTGCGGCCTCAGACCCAGCCAGCAAGAGAGAGCCGGTCCCCATTCCTGTCCCAGCTGCTGAGTTCCAGGCCGAGTTGCAGAAAGATCCCTCCTTGCGGAAGCACAGGGACCGGGCTGACCTTAGTGCGGTACAGACCATGAGGAGAGGTTGCAAGGAGAGGTTCCTGTGGGAGAAGGGGTTCCTGTACCGAGAATGGGCTCCCCCAGGGGAAGTAGAGTCATGGGGGATCAGGAGGCAGCTGGTGGTTCCCCAGAAGTTCCGTCACAAGCTGTTGTACCTGGCCCATGACATCCCTCTCGCAGGGCACCAGGGAATCCGGCGCACCAGGCAGAGGCTGCTACAGAACTTTTACTGGCCTGGGGTCTTTACCCATGTCCGACAGTACTGCCAATCCTGTGACCCCTGCCAGAGGGTGGGGAAGGCCCGGGACAAGGGGAAAGCGGCTTTGAGGCCTTTACCCATCATAGAAGAACCTTTCCAGAAGGTGGCCATGGACATAGTGGGACCCCTCAGCAAGATGACCCGGTCAGGGAAGAAATACATCCTGGTGGTGGTGGATTTTGCCACTCGCTACCCCGAGGCGGTGGCCTTGTCCTCTATCGAAGCAGACACAGTGGCAGATGCGCTGCTGACAATTTTCAGCCGGGTGGGGTTCCCCAAGGAGGTCTTAACGGACCAGGGGTCCAACTTCATGTCGGCCCTGCTCCGGTCCTTATGGCAGAAATGTGGGGTCCAGCACAACTGGGCCTCAGCGTATCACCCCCAGTCCAACGGGCTGGTAGAAAGGTTCAACGGGACGCTGAAGATGATGCTAAAAACATTTATGAACCAGCATCCGCAAGATTGGGACAAGTACTTACCTCACCTGCTGTTTGCGTACAGGGAGGTACCCCAGGAATCTACCGGGTTTTCACCTTTCGAACTGTTGTATGGAAGGCGGGTGAGGGGGCCCCTAGACCTGATGAGGGACGAATGGGAGGGGAAGGCCTCTCCCGAGGGAGAGTCAGTGGTGGAGTATGTCCTGACCTTCCGGGAAAGACTGGCCGAGCTCATGGGCCTGGCCAGGGAGAATCTGGCCCGAGCCCAGAGGAGGCAGAAGGTCTGGTATGACCGCACAGCACGAGCCCGTGCCTTCGCCACCGGGGATCAGGTGATGGTTCTTATCCCCGTGAGGAGAAACAAACTCCAGGCCGCCTGGGAAGGGCCCTTCAAGGTTATCAAGCAACTGAATGAGGTAAACTATGTGGTGGAGCTGTCAAACCGGGCACATCACCGTCGGGTGTACCATGTGAACATGATGAAACCATACTATGACAGGGGGAATGTGGTGTTGGCCGTGTGTGGACATTGGGAGGGGCAGGGAGATGACCCCTTAGTGGATCTATTCCCTGGGACAAAAGCTGGTTCCCCCCTGGAAGCGATTCCCCTCTCTGAGCAACTGACCCCGGGCCAGCACGCTGAGATCAGAGGGGTGCTGCATCTGTACCGACAGCTGTTTTCCAACCAGCCTGGACGCACTAATTTGACTGTCCACCGGGTGGAGACGGGGTCACACCCCCCTATAAGATGCTCCCCTTTTCGGGTCACTGGTAAAACTGCCCAGGATCTTGAAAGAGAGGTCAGGGACATGCTGGCTTTGGGGGTGATCCAGCCGTCTTCCAGCCCTTGGGCCTCGCCAGTAGTGCTGGTTCCCAAGAAGGATGGGTCAATCCGGTTCTGTGTGGACTATCGAAAGCTCAATGCCATCACCGTATCTGATGCCTACCCTATGCCCAGGCCTGACGAGCTCCTAGACAAGCTGGGAGGTGCTCGGTACCTCACCACTATGGATCTTACCAAAGGCTACTGGCAAGTGCCGCTGGACGCAGATGCCAGGCTGAAATCGGCCTTTATCACCCCTCTGGGGCTCTATGAGTTTTTGACCCTGCCCTTCGGCCTCAAGGGAGCGCCGGCCACCTTCCAGCGCCTGGTGGATCAGCTACTGAGGGGGATGGAGAGTTTTGCCGTGGCGTATATTGACGACATCTGCGTCTTCAGCCAGACCTGGGAGGACCACGTGTCCCAGGTTAAACAAGTCCTGGACCGACTCCGGAAGGCTGGGTTAACAGTAAAGGCTGAGAAGTGCAAGGTGGGGATGGCTGAAGTATCTTACCTGGGCCATCGGGTGGGGAGCGGCTGCCTGAAGCCGGAACCAGCCAAGGTGGAGGTGATCAGAGACTGGCCTGCTCCCCAAACCAAAAAGCAGGTCCAGGCCTTTATTGGGATGGCGGGGTACTATCGAAGGTTCGTGCCCCACTTCAGTGCCATAGCCGGCCCCATCACTGAACTGTGCAAAAAGGGGAAGCCAGACAAGGTGATCTGGACTGAGCAGTGCCAGGAGGCTTTCCGGGTGCTGAAGGAGGCTCTGGTTAGCGACCCAGTTCTGGCAAACCCAGATTTTGACAAACCCTTTATGGTGTTCACCGATGCCTCAGACATGGGACTGGGGGCGGTGTTAATGCAGGAGGATGAAAAGGGGGAGAGACACCCTATCGTGTACCTGAGTAAGAAGCTGCTACCCCGGGAACAAAGCTACGCGGCCATCGAGAAGGAATGCGTGGCCATGGTGTGGGCCCTTAAGAAGCTAGAGCCATATCTCTTTGGGCGACACTTCACCGTGTACACCGACCACTCTCCCCTGACCTGGCTGCACCAGATGAAAGGAGCCAACGCCAAGCTCCTGAGGTGGAGCCTGCTCCTGCAGGACTATGACATGGACGTGGTCCATGTGAAGGGAAGTGCCAACCTGACAGCGGATGCGTTGTCCCGGAGAGGGGACCCTGAACTTCCCCAGGTCACTGGGCAGAGTGACCCCGCTCAGTTCAGTCTCGAAGGGGGGAGAGATGTGATGCAGTAGGGACTGTCTGTGTGGGGAGTGGGAGAGCAGGGGAGGACTTTAGGAGATGGACGAGGCCAGAGCCTGTAACCTGAGCTAGGTAAGGGAGGGGAAAGGTCAACACCTTTGCCCGGGAAGGGGACAAAGGAAGGGAGTGGCAGGAGGGAAGCAGTTTGAGTTTGGGCTTGGGGCTGTGTGGGCGGAATTCAGGGTATCCTAGCTAGGATCCAAGCACCCTGAAAGCCCAGAAGGACTCGGTGGAGGGGTCCTGACTGTGCCTGCAAGCTCTGCTGTAACCTGTGTTCCTGTTGTCCAATAAACCTTCTGTTGTACTGGCTGGCCGAGAGTCACTGTGGGTCCCAGGAAGAGGGGTGCAGGGCCGGACTCCCCCACACTCCGTGACAGACAGACACTGGTTTCTGCGCTGCATCTATCAGGCTGCTTCCCTCAGAGACAGTGATCAGTTCATTCAAGTGATCTCCCTCCTCCAGCTGGGCAATCAGCTGGTCTTCTGTGAGCCTCCCTCTGCTCAGCCCCCTCTGCTTGCACAGCCCAACCAGGTCGCACTTAAGCCACTTGGCATACATCTTCCTGCTGGCCACTCCCAGGCCGGGGTGCTCACTGCTCCCCACGGTTTTCAGGGAGACCCCTAGTGCACCAGCCCTTCTTGAGGTCACCACCCATCTGCCAGTGTTGATCCGCAGACTCTTCCACCCCTGGGACCGCTCACTGCAATCCCCCGGGGGACCCTGTTACTGCAAAAGTCCTCTCTGGTCACACACTCCCAGGGCTTAATCACCCCTAGAATCATCCCTTAGTTTTACTGCTCCCCAGTCACTTACTGCAGGAAGCGTCATCCACGGGGTGCAGTAGATCCCACCACTGCCGCCAGTTGTCACAGAGTGTGGGGGAGTCCGGTCCTGCACCCCTCTTCCTGGGACTCACAGTGACTCTCAGCCAGCCAGTAAAACAGAAGGTTTATTGGACAACAGGAACTCAGGTGACAGCAGAGCTTGTAGGCACGACCAGGACCCCTCAATCTGGTCCTTCTAGGGGTTCAGAGTGTTTTGTCCCCAGCTTTGGATTCCCTGAATTCCAACCACCCAGCCGTAAAACTGAAACTGCCCAAACTCTCTCTAGTCAGCTCTCTGCCTTTGTCCACCTTCTCGGGCCAAGGTGTTGAACTCCCATCGCCCCGGCATCGCTCAGGTTACAGGCTCAGGTCCTGTCCCTCACCTAAAGTCACCTCCTGCTCTCCCATCCCTCACACAGACAGTTCATACTCCATCACAAGGGGCACCAGTAGAGCTGGGGGAATCCCAGGGGGCTGCGGGTTGGGAGTGATGGGCATCAGCAGACCTGTGAGTCTGGAGGTCAGGACTGGGATAGCAGGGGCTGCGGGTCAGAAGTGAGGGGTACCGGTTGCGCAGTGACTGGGGAACCTAGCGGGGAGCCCAGGGGGCTGCAGGTCAGGAGTGAGGGTCACCAGCAGAGCTGGAGGGAGCCCACGGGACTACGGGTCGGGAGTGAGGGGCACCAGCAGAGAGTCTGGAGGTCAGGACTGGGATATCAGGGGCTGTGTTTTCGGGAGTGGGGGCACAGGCAGTGCAGTGACTGGGGAGCTCAGCGGAGAGCTGAGGGTGCTGTGGCTTGGGAGTGAGGGGCACTGGTAGAGCTGGAGGGAGCCCAGGGATGGCGGGTCAGGAGTGAGGGGCACCGCTAGAGCTGGGGGAATCCCAGGGGGCTGCAGGTAGGGAGTGATGGGCAGCAGCAGAGCTGTGAGTCTGGAGTACAGGACTGGGACAGGAAGGGCTGCGGGTCAGGAATGAGGGGCATCAGCAGCGCAGTGACACGGGAGCTCAGCGGGGAGCCCAGGAGGCTGTGGTTCAGGAGTGAGAAGAACCGATAGAGCTGGAGGGAGCCTAGGGGGCTGCGGGTCGGGAGTGAGGGGCACCGTCAGAGCTGGGACAAACCCAGGGTACTGGGGTTTGGGAGTGAGGGTCACCAGCAGAGCTGTCAGTCTGGAAGTCAGGACTAGGATACCAGGGACTGCGGGTAGAGAGTGAGGGGCAACGGCAGAGCAGGGATCGGAGAGCTCAGCGGGTAGCTTAGAGGGCTGTGGGTCGGGAGCGAGGGGCTCCATTAGAGCTGGAGGGAGCTCAGGGGGCTGCGGGTCAGGAGTGAGGGGCACCATCAGAGCTGTGAGTCTGGAGGTCAGGACTGACATTGCAGGGGCTGCGGCTCAGGAGTGAGGGGCACCGGTAGAGCTGGAGGGACCCCGGGGGCTGCAGGTCAGGAGTGAGGGGCACCAGCAGAGCTGTGAGTCTGGATGTCATGATTGGGACAGGAGGGGCTGCGAGTCGGGAGTTAGGGGCACCAGCAGCGCAGTGACTGGGACTCTCAGCGGGGAGCTCAGGGGGCTGCGGGGCTGCAGTGAGAGACACCATCAGAGCTGGAGGGAGCCCAGGGGGATGCAGGTTGGGAGTGAGGGGCGCCAGCAGAGCTGTGATTGTGGAGTTCACGACAGGGATAGCAGGGGCTGTGGGTCGGGAGTGAGGGGCAATGGCAGCACAGTGACTGGAGAACCTAGCGGGGAGCCCATGGGGCTGTGGGTCCGGAGTGAGGGGCACCAGTAGAGCTGGGGGAAGCCCAGAGGGCAGTGGTCGGAAATGAGGGGCAATGGCAGCACAGTTACTGGGGAGGTCAGGGGCAGCACAGCAGTCTGCGGGTCGGGTGTGAGGGGAACCTGTAGAGCTGGGGGGAGCCCAGGGGATTGCAGGTCGGGAGTGATGGGCATCGGTAGAGCTGTGGGACCCCCTGGGGGCTGTGGGTCGGGAGAGAGGGGCATCAACAGAGCTATGAGTCTGGAGTTCAGGACTAGGACAGCAGGGGCTGAGGGTCAGAAGTGAGCGACACCAGCAGAGCTGTGAGTCTCAAGCTGAGGACGGGGATAGCAGAGGCTACGAGTCGGGAGTGAGGGGCACCATCAGCGCAGTGACTGGGGAGCACAGCCGGGAGCCCAGAGGGCTGTGGGTCGGGAGTGAGGGGCATCGATAGAGCTGGGGGAAGCCCAGGGGGCTGTGGGTCGGTAGTGAAGGGCATCAGCAGAGCTGTGAGTCTGGAGATTAGGACTGGAATAGCAGGGGCTGTGGGTTGGGAGTGAGGTTAAGCACTAGAGCTGGGGGGAATCCAGAGGGCTGCGGGTTGGAAGTGAGGGGCACTAGCAGAGCTGTGAGTCTGAAGGTCAGGACTAGGATAGGAGGGGCTGCGGGTCGAGAGTGAGGGGCTCTGGCAGTGCGATGACTTAGGAGCTCAGAGGGGAGTCCAGTGGGCTGCAGGTCGGGAGTGAGGTGCATCAGCAGATCTATGAGTCCTGATGTCAGGACTGGAACAGCAGGGGCTGTGGGTCGGGAGTGAGGGGCACCGTCAGAGCTGCAGGGAGCCCAGGGGCTGCGGGTCAGGAGTGACGGGCACCGGTAGACCTGGGGGAAGCCCAGGGGGCTGCGGATCTGGATTGAGGGCCACCAGCAGAAGTGAGAGTCAGCAGATCAGGACTGGGAAAGCAGGGGCTGCGAGTCGGGAGTGAGGGGCACCATCAGCGCAGTGACTGTGGAGCACAACCGGGAGCCCAGGGGGCTGTGGGTCAGGAGTGAGGGGCACCGATAGAGCTGGCAGAAGCCCAGGGGGCTGCGGGTCGGTAGTGAAGGGCATCAGCAGAGTTGTGAGACTGGAGATTAGGACTGGAATAGCAGGAGCTGCGGGTCGGGAGTGAGGGTAAGCACTAGAGCTGGGGGGAACCCAGAGGGCTGCGGGTTGGAAGTGAGGGGTACCAGCAGAGTTGTGAGACTGGATGTCAGGACTGGGTTAGCAGGGGCTGCGGGTCGGGAGTGAGGGGCACCAGCAGAGCTGTGAGTCAGCAGGTCAGGACTGGGATAGCAGGGGCTGCGGGTCGGAAGTAAGGGACTGCGGGTCGAGAGTGAGGGGCTCCGGCAGTGCAGTGACTGGGGAGCTATGCGGGTAGTCCAAGAGGCTGCGGGTTGGGAGTGAGTGACACCAGCAGATCTGTGAGTCTGGAGGTCAGGACTGGGATAACAGGGGCTGCGAGTTGGGAGTGAGGGGCACCGGCAGAGCTGGAAGGTGCCCAGGGGGCTGCGGGTCGGGAGTGAGGGGTACCGCTACAGCTGGGGTGAACCCAGGGGGCTGTGAGTCGGGAGTGAGGGTCACCAGCAGAGCTGTGAGTCTGGAGGTCATGATTGGGATACCAGGTGCTGCGGGTCGGGAGTGAGGGGCATGGGCAGCGCAGTGACTGGGGAGGTCAGCGGGGAACCCAGAGGGCTGCGGGTTGGGAGTGAGGGTCACCAGCACAACTGTGAGTATGGAGGTGAGGACTGGGATATCATCCAAACTGATGGTAAGTGATACCCAGCTGAGCCCATGGCCAGTACATCCTGCTCCACCCACAGCCCGGCTGGGAGCCAGGACTCCTGGTTCTTATCCCCAGTCTGGGACGGCAGTGCAGTCTAGTGGTTAGAGGAGTGGATGCTGGGAGCCAGGCATGGGCTGTGACTAGAGGGGACCTGGGGAGGCACCTGGCCCATGCTCCACTCAGAGGCCCTGATCCCACTCGTCCTCTCCCCCCTAAAGGCCCCATCCTCACTCTGTCCTGTCCCAAGTTCCCATCCGCCCACATGAAGCCACGGGGGGAGAGGCAGGGGTGCAAACGTCAGACAGGCAGGCAGGGGCCTTGGGGTAGGGGGCAAAGGGGCACAAGTGGCAGGGCCCTGGGGGAAGAGACATGAGAGTTAGGCGGAGGGGGTCAGGGGAGTGAAACAAAGGGGGCCTGAGGGTGGAGTGTGGGTGGGGCTGAAGGGGGAGTGTGGGCGGGGATTCAGCAGGAGGAGGCAGAGTGGGAGCGGGCCTTGGGGCAGGGCCGCAGTCCGGGACCACCCAGCCCCCACAAATGGAGGCGTCCCAAGCTGCCCATGGAGCCAGAACTCCTGGGTTCTATTCCTGGCTCTCCCACAGACTCCCAATTGGAGCTGGCGCAGGCCATATCACCCTCCCTGGTGCCTCAGTTTCCCCATGTGTGAGACAGGTACCAGTGTGAGTGGATACAAAACTGTGGAGAATCTAGTCCCTTCTCCTGGCGGCTCCTAGTAGCCCTCAGTAAGCAGCCAACTGCTCCAGACCCTGGATCCCATATGGGTAGACCGGGGCTGAGGGCTAGATCTGGGCAATGGAAAGAAGAAATCCACTCTTATCCGACCGCACCCCGGGATACATGGCAGGGAGGCTGGTGTTGGAGGGGGCAGGGAGCCCTGCAGCCCTCGCAGGGGAGAAAGGGGGCGATTCCCCGGCCTGACTGCTGATGGCAGTGGCAGGGCGGGGGGCACTGGGGGATTGTGATCTCATCCCAGCGGGGCTGGAGATGGAGCACGGCCTGCTGGGAGCTGACGTCTCCTCTGTATGTGGGAGGGTGACACTGAGCCAAATTGTGGGACCCCTGCCCCCCCCCCCGGGACAAGGGAAGGTCCTCAGCCTTGCCCGCTCTTCTCTCTTTTACCAGGATCTGCCCAAGCAGCTGGGCCAGCCCAGGCCCCACCTTCCTCAACGCCAGCAGCTTCCAATTCTGGGGAGTGGAGCGGTCGGGGAGTGGGGGCCTCTCAAGCCCACCTCGGGGAGCAGGGGCTAGGGCACTAGGGGGGCAAGGGCTGTGATGCGGGGAGGTGGGGTTGGAGAGATGTCAGGGGGTGAAGCTGGGACTCAGCAGGGAATGGAGCAAGCTCCAGGGAGAAAGTGTAGAGGGGGGGATGAGACAGGGGTGGGAGCTGGGGGGGAGGGGACACAGCCAGGTGGAGGACTGGGCAGACCGTAGGGGGGGCTTCTCAGAGGCAGTAGCATGGGGGGGAGGCACGGTGGGAGCTAGGGGATGGGATTGTCACGGAGTGTGGGGGAGTCCGGCCCTGCACCCCTCTTCCTGGGACCCACAGTGACTCTCGGCCAGCCAGTAAAACAGAAGGTTTATTGGACAACAGGAACACAGGTTACAGCAGAGCTTGCAGGCACAGTCAGGACCCCTCCACCGAGTCCTTCTGGGCTTTCAGGGTGCTTGGATCCTAGCTAGGATACCCTGAATTCCGCCCACACAGCCCCAAGCCCAAACTCAAACTGCTTCCCTCCTGCCACTCCCTTCCTTTGTCCCCTTCCCGGGCAAAGGTGTTGACCTTTCCCCTCCCTTACCTAGCTCAGGTTACAGGCTCTGGCATCGTCCATCTCCTAAAGTCCTCCCCTGCTCTCCCACTCCCCACACAGACAGTCCCTACTGCATCACATCTCTCCCCCCTTCGAGACTGAACTGAGCGGGGTCACTCTGCCCAGTGACCTGGGGAAGTTCAGGGTCCCCTCTCCGGGACAACGCATCCGCTGTCAGGTTGGCACTTCCCTTCACATGGACCACGTCCATGTCATAGTCCTGCAGGAGAAGGCTCCACCTCAGGAGCTTGGCGTTGGCTCCTTTCATCTGGTGCAGCCAGGTCAGGGGAGAGTGGTCGGTGTACACGGTGAAGTGTCGCCCAAAGAGATATGGCTCTAGCTTCTTAAGGGCCCACACCATGGTCAGGCATTCCTTCTCGATGGCCGCGTAGCTTTGTTCCCGGGGTAGCAGCTTCTTACTCAGGTACACGATAGGGTGTCTCTCCCCCTTTTCATCCTCCTGCATTAACACCGCCCCCAGTCCCATGTCTGAGGCATCGGTGAACACCATAAAGGGTTTGTCAAAATCTGGGTTTGCCAGAACTGGGTCGCTAACCAGAGCCTCCTTCAGCGCCCGGAAAGCCTCCTGGCACTGCTCAGTCCAGATCACCTTGTCTGGCTTCCCCTTTTTGCACAGTTCAGTGATGGGGCCGGCTATGGCACTGAAGTGGGGCACGAACCTTCGATAGTACCCCGCCATCCCAATAAAGGCCTGGACCTGCTTTTTGGTTTGGGGAGCAGGCCAGTCTCTGATCACCTCCACCTTGGCTGGTTCCGGCTTCAGGCAGCCGCTCCCCACCCGATGGCCCAGGTAAGATACTTCAGCCATCCCCACCTTGCACTTCTCAGCCTTTACTGTTAACCCAGCCTTTCGGAGTCGGTCCAGGACTTGTTTAACCTGGGACACGTGGTCCTCCCAGGTCTGGCTGAAGACGCAGATGTCGTCAATATATGCCACGGCAAAACTCTCCATCCCCCTCAGTAGCTGATCCACCAGGCGCTGGAAGGTGGCCGGCGCTCCCTTGAGGCCGAAGGGCAGGGTCAAAAACTCATAGAGCCCCAGAGGGGTGATAAAGGCCGATTTCAGCCTGGCATCTGCGTCCAGCGGCACTTGCCAGTAGCCTTTGGTAAGATCCATAGTGGTGAGGTACCGTGCACCTCCCAGCTTGTCTAGGAGCTCGTCAGGCCTGGGCATAGGGTAGGCATCAGATACGGTGATGGCATTGAGCTTTCTATAGTCCACACAGAACCGGATTGACCCATCCTTCTTGGGAACCAGCACTACTGGCGAGGCCCAAGGGCTGGAAGACGGCTGGATCACCCCCAAAGCCAGCATGTCCCTGACCTCTCTTTCAAGATCCTGGGCAGTTTTACCAGTGACCCGAAAAGGGGAGCATCTTATAGGGGGGTGTGACCCCGTCTCCACCCGGTGGACAGTCAAATTAGTGCGTCCAGGCTGGTTGGAAAACAGCTGTCGGTACAGATGCAGCACCCCTCTGATCTCAGCGTGCTGGCCCGGGGTCAGTTGCTCAGAGAGGGGAATCGCCTCCAGGGGGGAACCAGCTTTTGTCCCAGGGAATAGATCCACTAAGGGGTCATCTCCCTGCCCCTCCCAATGTCCACACACGGCCAACACCACATTCCCCCTGTCATAGTATGGTTTCATCATGTTCACATGGTACACCCGACGGTGATGTGCCCGGTTTGACAGCTCCACCACATAGTTTACCTCATTCAGTTGCTTGATAACCTTGAAGGGCCCTTCCCAGGCGGCCTGGAGTTTGTTTCTCCTCACGGGGATAAGAACCATCACCTGATCCCCGGTGGCGAAGGCACGGGCTCGTGCCGTGCGGTCATACCAGACCTTCTGCCTCCTCTGGGCTCGGGCCAGATTCTCCCTGGCCAGGCCCATGAGCTCGGCCAGTCTTTCCCGGAAGGTCAGGACATACTCCACCACTGACTCTCCCTCGGGAGAGGCCTTCCCGTCCCATTCGTCCCTCATCAGGTCTAGGGGCCCCCTCACCCGCCTTCCATACAACAGTTCGAAAGGTGAAAACCCGGTAGATTCCTGGGGTACCTCCCTGTACGCAAACAGCAGGTGAGGTAAGTACTTGTCCCAATCTTGCGGATGCTGGTTCATAAATGTTTTTAGCATCATCTTCAGCGTCCCGTTGAACCTCTCTACCAGCCCGTTGGACTGGGGGTGATACGCTGAGGCCCAGTTGTGCTGGACCCCACATTTCTGCCATAAGGACCGGAGCAGGGCCGACATGAAGTTGGACCCCTGGTCCGTTAAGACCTCCTTGGGGAACCCCACCCGGCTGAAAATTGTCAGCAGCGCATCTGCCACTGTGTCTGCTTCGATAGAGGACAAGGCCACCGCCTCGGGGTAGCGAGTGGCAAAATCCACCACCACCAGGATGTATTTCTTCCCTGACCGGGTCATCTTGCTGAGAGGTCCCACTATGTCCAGGGCCACCTTCTGGAAAGGTTCTTCTATGATGGGTAAAGGCCTCAAAGCCGCTTTCCCCTTGTCCCGGGCCTTCCCCACCCTCTGGCAGGGGTCACAGGATTGGCAGTACTGTCGGACATGGGTAAAGACCCCAGGCCAGTAAAAGTTCTGTAGCAGCCTCTGCCTGGTGCGCCGGATTCCCTGGTGCCCTGCGAGAGGGATGTCATGGGCCAGGTACAACAGCTTGTGACGGAACTTCTGGGGAACCACCAGCTGCCTCCTGATCCCCCATGACTCTACTTCCCCTGGGGGAGCCCATTCTCGGTACAGGAACCCCTTCTCCCACAGGAACCTCTCCTTGCAACCTCTCCTCATGGTCTGTACTGCACTAAGGTCAGCCCGGTCCCTGTGCTTCCGCAAGGAGGGATCTTTCTGCAACTCGGCCTGGAACTCAGCAGCTGGGACAGGAATGGGGACCGGCTCTCTCTTGCTGGCTGGGTCTGAGGCCGCAGCCTCTCTGCACCGTGCCCCTGGGCGTTCCCCGCTCCCTGAGTTAGGGTCCTGCACCTCAGGTCGAGTACCTTCCCCGTTTTCGGGGTGCAGTGCCATTTGCCGACTCTGACTACGAGTCACGACCAGGGCACTCTGGGTGTTACTAGGCCAGTCCTCAAGGTCCCCTCCCATTAACACGTCAGTGGGCAAATATTGGTGTACCCCCACATCTTTGGGGCCCTCCTTGGCCCCCCATTTCAGGTGTACCCTTGCCACGGGTACCTTGAATGGGGTCCCGCCCACGCCCATCAGGGTCAGGTAGGTGTCGGGCACCATCCGATCTGAGGCCACCACCTCGGGCCGGGCCAGCGTCACCTCTGTGCCCGTGTCCCAGTACCCAGTGACCTTCCTCCCATCCACTTCCAGGGAAACAATGCACTCTTTCCGGAGGGGCAGCCCCGCGCCCACCCGGTAAACCAAAAACCCGGAACCGGGAGCATCCATAGGTGGTATGTTGCCAACCCCCCTTTCCTGGGAATGTAGCCCCTCCTCCGATTGGGTTTTTACCCAGTCCACCCTCTGCGGGTTGGGTCTGCTTGGTCTGTCCCTGAGCTTGGGGCACTGGGCCCGTATGTGACCTCGTTGGCCACAGCGATAGCAGCCCATATCTCGTGGGTCCCCTTGAGTGGGTCGGAGGGACCTGCCGCTGGATGTTCCCCTTTTGGGGGGGTTCTCCATAGGCCCCCTTTGGGAGGTCCCATGTTGACTCTCTCTCTGCGTTGAGGCAGGCCTGCTCCTTCGAGACTCCTCCCTGCCATCCCCTGCCCGACTGTCCACAAATTGGTCGGCCAGCTGGCCTGCATGCTGCGGGTTCTCCGGCTTCTGGTCCATCAACCACAGCCTCAGGTCGGACGGGCACTGCTCATACAGGTGCTCCAGTATGAATAGGTCAAGCAGGTCCTCTTTAGTTTGGGCCCCAGCTGTCCACTTGCGGGCATACCCCTGCGCCCGGTTGACCAGTTGTAGGTATGTGACCTCACGGGTTTTACGCTGGCTCCGGAACTTTTTCCAGTACATCTCAGGAGTCAGCCCAAACTCGCGGAGCAGGGCCTGTTTGAACAGTTCGTAGTCCCCTGCCTCCGCCCCTTTCAGTCGGCTGTACACCTCACGGCTGTGGAGTCCAGTAAGGGGGTGAGAACTGCGATCCTGTCTGCAGGGTCAACCCTGTGCAGCTCGCAGGCATTCTCAAAGGCCGTCAGGAAGGTATCTATGTCCTCCCCCTCCTTACGCCGGGGCAGCAAGTGCTTATCAAAGCTCTTTGTAGGCTTGGGTCCCCCCCTCACTCACCGCAGCCGGGGCCTCACTTCTCCTCAGCCGGGCCAGGTCCAGCTCATGTTTACGCTGTTTTCTCCTTCTCCTCCCACTCACGCTGGCGCTGGTTCTCCTCATGTTTATGCTGTTTCTCCTTCTCCTCCCGCTGGCGCTGGTTCTCCTCATGTTCACGCTGTTTCACCTTCTCCTCCAGTCTCTCCGGGGATGTGGGTTCGGATCCCACCGCTGCCACCAGTTGTCACGGAGTGTGGGGGAGTCCGGCCCTGCACCCCTCTTCCTGGGACCCACAGTGACTCTCGGCCAGCCAGTAAAACAGAAGGTTTATTGGACAACAGGAACACAGGTTACAGCAGAGCTTGCAGGCACAGTCAGGACCCCTCCACCGAGTCCTTCTGGGCTTTCAGGGTGCTTGGATCCTAGCTAGGATACCCTGAATTCCGCCCACACAGCCCCAAGCCCAAACTCAAACTGCTTCCCTCCTGCCACTCCCTTCCTTTGTCCCCTTCCCGGGCAAAGGTGTTGACCTTTCCCCTCCCTTACCTAGCTCAGGTTACAGGCTCTGGCATCGTCCATCTCCTAAAGTCCTCCCCTGCTCTCCCACTCCCCACACAGACAGTCCCTACTGCATCACAGGGACACAACCAGGGGGGGATTGGGAAGACCGTAGGGGGGCTGCTCAGAGGCAGTGGCATGGAGGGGGCAGGATGGGAGCTAGGGGTAGGGGACACAGCCGGCGAGGGGTCTGGTCAGACTGTAGGGGGGGCTGCTCACAGGCAGTAGTATGGGGGGGAGGCAGGGCGAATGCTGCGGGGGAAGGGGACACAGCCAGGAGGAGGACTGGGCAGACAGTAGGAGGGGCTGCTCAGAGGCAGCAGCATGGTGGGGACAGGGTGGGAGCTGGGGGGAGGGGACACAGCCTGGGGAGGGACTGGGCAAACTGTTAGGGGGGGCTGCTCAGAGGCAGTAGCATGGCGGGGGAGGCACGGTGGGAGCTGGGGGATGAGACACAACTGGGGGGGGGGACTGGGAAGACCGTAGGGGGGGCTGCTCAGAGGCAGTAGCATGGAGGGGGCAGGATGGGAGCTGGGAGTAGGGGACACAGCCGGGGGGAGGGACTGGGCAGACTGTTGGGGGGGCTGCTCAGAGGCAGCAGCATAGTGGGGACAGGGTGGGAGCTGGGGGGGGGACACAGCTGGGGGAGAGACTGGCCAGGTCGTAGCGGGGGCTGCTCAGAGGCAGTAGAATGGGGGGGCAGGGCAGGAGCTAGGGGGAGGGGACACAGCCGGGGGGAGGGACTGGGCAGACCGTAGGGGGGGCTACTCAAAACCAGTAGCATGCGGGGGAGGCAGGGTGGGAGCTGGGGGGGGACACAGCCGGGGGGAGGACTGGGCAGACTGTAGGGGGGGCTGCTCAGAGGCAGTAGCATGGGGTAGGCAGGTTGGGAGCTGAGGGGAAGGACACAGCCAAGGGTAGCATTGGGCAGACCATAGAGGGGGCTGCTCAGAGGCAGTAGCGTGGGGGGGAGGCAGGGCGGGAGCTGGGAGGGGACACAGCCAGCGGGAGGGACTGGGCAGACCATGGGGGGGCTGTTCACAGTCAGTAGCATGGGGGTGTTGGTGTCAGTAGGCATAAATCTAGGCCTCAGTGAACCAAAGCTCCTCCATGTTGAACTCTACTTGATCTAGAAAGCCAGCAGCTGTGAAATGAAATGTGTAACAGTAAGTTATCAGTTGCAGCACAGCTAAAACCGGTCTAAAGCAGTGGTGATAAGGCCTGTGCACCTTTAGCAGAAGGACAAGGTAACTTACAGAAGGAAAACTTACTAATGAGCTGCTGCGGCCAAGATTATTTAATGCACCTGCGCGTACATAACTGCTATGGGGGAGGAAGGAGGAGGTGCGGGAAAAAAAGAAGAAAGAGAAAAAAAATTATAAAAAGGGTCAAGCCGCTTGTGTAGTAGTGCATGATTTCAGGCGTTTGTCTCCTTGCACCGCTTTGAGATCTCAAATAAACTTTGTTTGTTTCCGCACCCTGGTGCGTGTTCATTGGCACTTCACTCTCTCTGCACACACCACTGTTGCTTGCCTCGGGCACCTTCTGTGTCAGCAACAGAAGGCAGCGCCCTGCCTCCCGCAGGAACGGCTGCTCCCCAGTCCCCTCACAGAGCTGGGGAGGAAACCCAGCGCCCGGCCCCCGCAGGAATGATGGCTCCCCGGTCGCATCGCGGAGCCGGGCAGTGAAGGCAGAGCCTCGCCCCTGCTGGAACGGCCGCCCCCCCCGTCCCCTTGCAGGGCGGGGGAGGGAACCCAATGCGCTGCCCCTGCTGGAACGGCCGCCCCCCCTGTCCCGTTGCAGAGCTGGGGAGGGAAACCAGAGCCCTGCCCCCGCCAGAACAGCCGCTCCCCCGTCCTCTCACAGGGCTGGGAAGGGAAGGCAGCACCCCGCCCCCACTGGAACGGCCGCTGCCCAGTCCCCACGCAGAGCCGGAGAGAGTCCAGCGCCCCGCTCTCGCAGGAAAGGCTGTTCCCCAGTCCCCTTGCAGAGCCGGGAAGAGAACCCAGTGCCCCACCCCCACCAGAACGGCCACTCCCCAGTCCCCACACAGAGATGGGGAGAGAACCCAGTGCCCCACCCCCGCTGGAACAGCCGCTCCCCAGTCCCCTCGCAGAGCTAGGGAGGGAAGGCAGCACCCCCACCCTGGTGGAAAGGCTGCTCTCTAGTTCCCTGGCAGAGCTGAGAAGGAAAGGCAGCGACCCACCACCCAGGAACGGCCGATCCCCAGTACCCTCGCAGACCCGGGGAGGGAACTCAGCTCCCCGCCCCCACTGAAACGGCAGCTTCCCAGTCCCCTCGCAGAGCCGGGGAGGGAACCCAATGCCCTGAACGCGTAAGAACGGCCGCTGCCCAGTCTCCTAGCAGAGCTGGGGACGGAACCCAGTGCCCGCCCCCCGGTGGAAAGGCCGCTCTCTAGTTCCCTGGCAGAGCTGGGGAGCAAAGGCAGCGACCCACCCTCCAGGAACGACCGCTCCTCATTTCCCTCGCAGATCCCGGGAGGGAACCCAGCGCCCCGCCCCCGCTGGACCAGCCGCTCCCCAGTACTCTTTCAGAGCTGGGGAGGGAATCCAGCGCCCAGCCCCTGCTGGCACAACCACTCCCCAGTCCGCTGGCAGAGATGGGGAGGGAACCCAGAGCCCTTCCCCGGCTGCAATGGCCGCACCCCAGTAACCTCCCAGAGCTGGGGAGAGAAGGCAGCACCCCGTCCCCGCTGGAACGGTCTCTCCCCATTCTCCTGAAGAGCTGGGGAGGGAAGGTAGCACCCCGCCCCGCTGGAGAGGCGGCTCCACAGTCCCCTAGCAAAGATGGCGCGGGAACTCAGTGCCCAGTCCATTGGCAGAGGTGGGGAGGGAACCCAGTCCCCCGCCCCCGCTTCGAACAGCCACTGTCCAGTCCCATCACAGAGCTGGGGAGGGAAGGCAGCTCCCAGCCCCCGTAGGAATGAACAGTCCCCACTCCTCTGGAAGAGCTGGGGAGGGAATGCAGAGCCCCATCGCTGCAGGAACGGCCGCTCCTCAGTCCCATCGCAGAGCCGGGGACGGAACTCAGTGCCCCACCCCCGCTGGAATGGTCGCTCCCCAGTCCTCTAGCAGAGCTGGGGAGGGAAGGCAGCACCCTGCCTCCGCTGGAACGGCCGCTCCCTATTCCCCTCGCAGAGCTGGGGAGAGAACTCAGTGCCCCACCCCAGCAGGAACAGCCGCTCCCCAATCCAATCGCAGAGCTGGGGAGAAAACCCAGCGCCCCAATACCGCAGGAACGGCCACTCCCCAGTCCCCTCGCAGAGCTAGGGAGCGAACCCAGTGCTCCGCCCCCGCAGGAACAGCTGCTCCCCTGTCCCCTGGCAAAGCTGAGGAGGGAAGGCTGAGCCCCGTCTCTGTAGGAATGGCCGCTCCCCATTCCCCTCACAGAGCTGGGGAGGGAAAACAGTGCCCCACCCCTGCAGGAACGGACTTTTCCTAGTCCTCTGCCAGAGCTGGGGAGGGAATCCATCGCCCCACCCCTGCAGGAATGGCTGCTTCCCAATCCACTGGCAGAGCTGGGGATGGAAACTAGCACCCTGCCCCCGCTGGAACGGCTGCTCCCCAGTCCCCTCGCAGAGTTGGGGAGGGAAGGCAGCGCCCCACATCCACAGGAATGGCCGCTGCCCAGTCTTCTTGCAGAGCTGAGGAGGGAACCCAGCGCTTCACCCCCGCAGGAATGGTGGCTCCCCAGTCCCCTGGCAGAGCTGGAAGGAAACCCAATGCCCCGCCTGCCCAGGAAAGGCCGCTCCCCAGTCCCCTCGCAGAGACAGGGAGGGAAACAAGCGCCCCGTCCCTGCTTGAACTGTCGCTGCCCAGTTCCCTCGCAGAGCTGGGGAGGGAAGGCAGCACTCCGTCGCCACAGGAACGGCCGCTCCCCATTCCCCTAGCGGAGCTGGGGAGAGATGGTAGTGCCCCGCCCCCGCTGGAATGGCCGCTTCCCAGTCCCCTCACAGAGCTGGGAAGGAATCCCAATGCCCCGTTGCCACTGGGACCTCCGCTCCCCAGTCCCCTTTCAGAAGTGGGGAGGGAAAGCAGCGCTCTGCCCCCACAGGAACGGCCACTCCTCATTCCCCTGGCAGAGCTGGGGAGGGAAGGCAGCGTCCTGCCCCTGCTAGCACGGCTGCTCCCCAGTCTCATCGCAGAGCTGGACAAGGAACCCAGCGGCCCACTCCCCAAGGAATGACAGCTGCCCAGTGCCCTCACAGAGCTGGGAGGGGAACCCAGTGCCCCGTCCCCGCCTGAATGGCCGCTTCCCAGTCCCCTCGCAGAGCTGGGGATAGAACCCAATGCCCCGCCCCCGCAAGAACGGCTGCTCCCCATTCCCCTTGCAGAGCTGGGGAGGGAATGCAGTGCCCCACCCCAGGAGAAACGACAGGTGCCCAGTCCCCTCACAGAGCTGGGGAGGGAACACAGCGCCCCGCCCCTGCAGGAACAGCCACCCCCATTCCCCTCTCAGAACTCGAGTGGGAAAGCAGCCCACCCACCCCTCCGGTATGGCGGCCCCACAGTCCCCTCGCAGAGCTACGGAGGGAGGCAGCGCCCCGCCCCAGCAGGAACGGCCGCTCCCCAATCCCCTGGCAGAGCTGGGGAGGGAAGGCAGCGCCCCGCCCCCGCAGGAACGGCCGCTCCCCAGTCCCCTGGCAGAGCTGGGGAGGGAAAGAGCGCCCTACCCCTGTTGCAGGCACAGAGGGTGCCCGAGGCAAGCAGCAGTGGTGTGTGCCTGGAGTGCTTAGCGCCAATGAACACACACCAGGGTGGAGAAGCAAACAAAGTTTATTTGAGATCTCAAAGCGGTGCTGGGAGACTTGACATGCCCCAGATCCAGCCCCCTACACAAGCGGCTTCCTCCCTTTATATCCCAGTTACTTTCTGAGAACTTTTTCTTGCTGACTAGCTGATCTCTCACTCCCCCATCCTGTCCCATCCAGCTGCAGTGTCTTTTCTCACTCAATCTTTTGTCTTCCCCCTTCCTCCCACCCTCCGCTGCTGAGACATGGACACTGTATCTAAAAGTGACCTTGAAACTTGCTTCAATTCAGCTCCAGTGTGTTACAGCAGGGAACTGGCTGTTACAATCAGAAAAGTAACTGCTGACAGTACATTTTACAGCTCTTAACACATTAGGTTACACTAGGTTACACAAATTGGTTAACATGGAGGAACATTGGTTCATTGAGGTCTACAACAGGAGGGCTTCACTGACACTTGTGGTCTACCACCCTGCCGAGTTACCTAGGGTTATGCCTAGTGACACCAACACCCCTGCAGGAACGGTCGCTCCTCACTCCCCTTGCAGAGCTTGGAGGGACCCTAGGGCCCCGCCCCCGCTGGAACGGCCGCTCCCCAGTCCCCTGGTACAGCTGGGGAGGGAAGGCAGCTCCTTATCCCCGCTGGAATGGCCCCTCCCCAGGGAACCCAGCGCCCCACCCCTGGAGGAATGACAGCTGCCCAGTGTGATGGAGTAGAGGCTGTCTGTGTGGGGGATGGGAGAGTCAGGGATGTCCAGCATAGGGGGCAGAGCTGGGGAGGGAACCCAGTGCTCCGGCTCCGCAGGAATGGCCACTCCCCAGTTCCCTGCAAAAGCTGGGAAGGGAAGGCAGCGCCCCGCCCCCGCAGGAACGGCCGCTCTCCACTCCCCTCACAGAGCTGGGAGTAAAATCAGCGCCCTGCCAGCCGAGGAACAACCGCTCCCTAGTCCCCTCGCAGAGCTGGGGAGGGAAGGAAGCACCCTGCCTCTGCAGGAATGGCCGCTCCCTAATCCCCTCGCAGATTCAGGGACGGAAGGCAGTGGCCCCGCCCCTGCAGGAACAGTCGCTCCCCATTCCCCTAACAGAGATTGGGAGGGAACCCAGTGCCCCGCCCCCGTTGGAACGGCTGCTCCCCCAGTCCCCTAGCAGAGCTGGGGAGGAAACTTAGCGCCTCAACCCCGCAGGAACGGTTGTTCCCCATTCCCCTTGCACAGCTGGGCAGGGAAGGCAGCCCCCCGCCCCCCGCAGGAACGGCCGCTCCGCAGTGCCCTCCCAGAGCTGGCAAGGGAACCCAGCGCCCCACCCACAGTTTGAACGGCCACTCCCCAGTCTCCTGGCAGAGCTGGGGAGTTAAGGCACAGCCCCGCCCCCACTTCATCGGCTGCTAACCAGTCCCCTCGCAGAGCCGGGGAGGGAAGGCAGCGCCCCATCTGCAGGGATGGCCGCTTCCTAGTTCCTTCACAGAGCTGGGGAGAAAAGGCGGCGCCCCACCCCGACTGGAACAGCTGCTCCTCATTCCCATTGCACAGCTGGGAAGGGAACATAGCGCCCCACTACTGCAGGAACGACCACTGCCCAGTCCCTTCACAGAGCTGGGAGGGGCACCCAGAGCCCCGCCCCCGCAGGAACAGCCGCTCCCCAGACTCCTCGCAGAGCTGGGGAAGGAAGGCAGCGCCCTGCCCTGCCAGAACGGCTGCTCCCTAGTTGCGTCGCAGAGCTGGGAAGGGAGGGCAGCAAACCATCCCCACAGGAACGGTCACACCCTAGTCCTCTCGCAGATCCTGGGGAGGGGAGGCAGCTCCCCCACCATCCCTGGTACGGCCTATCCCCGGTCCCCTCTCAGAGCCAGGGAGGGAACCCAATGTGCCGCACCCTCAGGAACGTCCCGCTCCCCAGTGCCCTCGCAGACCCTGGGAGGGAACCCAGCGCCCCACCTCTGCATGGCCGGTGGCTCCTCAATCCCCTGGTAGAGCTGGGGAGGGAACACAGCGCACCACCCCCGCTGGAATGGCCGCTCCCCAGTCCTCTTGCAGAGACAGGGAGGGAACCTAATGCCTCAACCCCACTTGAAAGTCCGCCTCCCCAGTTCCCTGGCAGAGCTGGGAAAGGAACTGAGCTCCCTGTCCCAGCAGGAACAGCCGCTCCCCAGTCCCCTCACAGAGCTGGGGATGGAAGGCAGCGCCCCAATCCCGAAGGAACAGCCACTCCCCAATCCCCTGGCAGAGCTGGCAAGGGAAGGAAGTGCTCCACACCCGCAGGAATGGCCACTCCCCATTCCCGTCGCATAGCTGGGGAGGGAAGGCAGCGCCCCGCCCCCGCAGGCAGGGCTGCTCCCCAGTCCCCTTGCAAAGCTGGGAAGGGAAACCCAGTGCCCCACACCCGCAGGAACAGCTGCTCCCCAGTCTCCTGGCAGAGCTGGGGAGGGAACTCAGCCACCCCCCCCCCCCAGCAGGATTGCCGCTCCCCAATCTCCTTGCAGAGCTGGGAGGGAAAGTAACACCCCTCCCCCGCTGTAATGGCGGTCCCACAATCCCCCTCGCAGAGGTAGGGAGGGAAAACAGTGCCCCACTCCCGCAGGACTGCCGCTCCCCAGTCCCCTCGCAGACCTGGAGAAGGAATGCAATGCCCCGCCCCCACTGGAACGGCCGCTTTCTGGTCCCCTCACAGACCTGGTATGATGTTATGAGTATAATATAATATCTCATTGAAAGGTGACAGGGCCAGAAAGAGTTAATTAACTCACCTCACCAACTGAACTGACCCATGAGTGAACCTTAAGAACTGGTTAGCAAGATATGTAAATGAACAGAGCTTTGAAATGCAAGTCTGCATTGTCAGAGGTAGAAGGGGAGGTGTTTGCTCAGATTCTTGTGATGTAAGCAAACAAGTCTTGTCTATTGCTATAGTTTTAATTCAAAGATCAAAAAAGGAATATTAGCATTTATGATGATACTTGAGTGAAATAGTATTATTGTCTATGTGTCTCTTTGAAGGTTATGGTCACCTGTATCTGAACTGTTTAATGGATAAATTACTCTGTGCTAATTGCCAGGATGTTTGGGAGAAGGAGTTAAGCCTGGGACACGATCCTTCTTCATCTCAAATCTGCTTTGGTTTTCAAGAGGGGGAAACCTTAAGCCACAAGGAATGAGATCCCCAGTCATGACTGGAGCCACCCTGAGTCATGGACATGGACTATAACCTATGGACTATTTCTAAAAGGACTTTTGGCTACTACAGCTCACCTCTACTATGTATCTGAACCTCAAAATTGAATTCAAGTCTGTATGTGTATTAATCTCTTTAACCAACACTCTCTCTCTTTTCTTTTCTAGTACATTTTAGCTTAGTAACAAGAATTGGCTATAGTGTGTATGTGGGTAAGATCTAAGTTATAATTGAACCTGGGTTTGTGGCTGATCTTGGGATTGGAAGAACCTTTCTTTTTATATGATGAAGTAAGATTTTCAGGAATCATCATCATATCTGACAGGTGGGTCTGGACGGAGCTGAGGCTGGGCACTTTAAGGAAACTGCATGGTTTGGACTTCTAAGTAACCAGTGAGGTACTACAGAAGCCTGTTTTGGGCTGGCTTGGTAAATCTAAGTATTGGAATAACCACCAGTGTTTGGGGTTTGTCTGCCCCGTTTTGTTTGCTGTTCACCCTGATTGAGTGACGTCAGCTGACTCCCACAGGCAGCACCGTCACAGTGGCGTAGTCGTGCTAGTATCCATAGAACCAGGTCAATTAAGCTTTGCGTCAGAACCCGACGCTATCCAAATTGGAATTTTGGTATTGAGAGATTGGTTGGTTAAAGAGCAGTTGCAATGGGTGAGCAAAAGGAGCATATGAGGGTCTTGACAAAAGAGCCCTGGAGGATTTGTGTTCAGAAAAGGGGATAAGCTTTAGAAAGACGCTACAAATCAAGAACTGGAGAGATCTGTTAATGGGCAGTGATCAGGAGGCAGGAGCACAGCCCTACATGATACTACAGAAACTGCAGAAGCAATTTGAATAAAAAAGGCAGCAGATAAACTGCAACTGGAGCATAAACAGAAACTAGCAGATCTTCGATTGCTGGAAAGGCAAAAAATAGCTGAATTAGAAAGAGAAGCTGCTGAGAGAAAGAAAGAGGCTGATGAGAGAGAAGAAACAGCTCGGAAGGGGCGTCTGGAATTACTGGCTGAGGAGGAGAGAGCTTGAGAGATGGAACAGGAAACGGTCAAATTCAGTTCCAAGTAATAGAGGAGCGGAGAAAGTCATCGCCACCTGGTACTCCACTTACCCACCACCATGAGAAGGACCTGGGAGAGAATGTGTCCCATCCACAATGATACTGAAGATATAGAGGAGTTTTTGTCTACCTTTGAACACCTCTGCCATCTGTACCAGATCCCCGATGATCAGCGAATGCCTGTCCTGCTGACCAGACTGACTGGAAAAGCCAGGGAGATATTTAATGATTGAGGGAACAAGAAGCCTTGGATTATGGGCGGTTTAAAGATTCTGTGTTAAGCGGTTTCAAGGTTACTCCTGATTCTTACAGAGTTAAGTTTAGAAAGTTTAAGATGTCTAATGATTGTACTTTTGTAGAATGTGCTCATAAGCTGATGGGTTTTTTTAAAAAGTGGGTTATGGGAGCAAAGGCACATGGGAGTTTTGAAAAGCTGCTGGATTTAATAACTTGGAACAGTTCTTAAACATTGTGCCTGACCATGTGAGAGCAGCTGTGTGTGATAGAGACCCTGAGTCAGTCCTACGGGCTGCAGAGATTGTGGATGCCCATACCCAAAACAGGGCTCAAGAAGGGTATAAACCTCAGGGGAAAACTAGTCACCATTCTCCCTAGTTCAAGAGGAGGGAAGGACTTAAAGGTAAACCTGGCTCCGACTCTTATAAGGTGGCTCATGGGGCCCACAGGGTAGGAACTCTCACTCCGAAAATAAACCAGTTAAATGCTATCACTGTGGTGTGCTTGGCCACATAAGACCAGATTGCCCGACCCTAAAGGGCAGCCCAAAAACAGCAACTCCAAGAGCCACAGTAAATGCCAACTCCATTACCCTGAGCACCCAGGCTGAACCGAACCACAACAGAGCCACCTTAAGTCCAGGTGCAAGCAGAGCAGTGGCTAATGCCAACTCCCTCATCTCTGATGCTCTGGGAGGAGGTGATGAGCTCACCAGTTATGTCAGAACTGAGGCTTGCAAGGAAGTGAGAGGTTTATTAAGGAGGCCTGAGGCTGGGCACTTTAAGGAAACTTCATGGTTTGAACTTCTAGGTAACCAGTGAGGTACTATAGAAGCTGTTTTGTGCTGGCTTGGTAAATCTAAGTATTGCAATAACTACCAGGGTTTGGGGTTTGTCTGCCCTGTTTTCTTTGCAGTTCACCCTGATGAGTGACGTTAGCTGGCTCACATGGGCAGCACTGTCACACCTGGGAAGGAAGGCAGCACCCCACCCCCCCGCAGGAACGGCCCGCTCTCCAGTTCCCTCACAGAGATGAGAAGGTAACCCAGTGCCCGCCCCCGCAGGAACGGACTCTCCCCAGTTCCCTCGCAGAGCTGGGGAGGGAACCCAGCGCCCCGCTCCCAGAGAAACGGCCGCTCCCCAGTCCCCTGGCAGAGCTGGGGAGGGAAGGCAGCGCCCCGCCCCAGCTGGAACAGCCGCTTCCCAGTTCCCTCGCAGAGCTGGAGAAGGAAGGCAGCGCCCCACGCCTGCAGGAACGGCCGCTCCTCAGTTTCCTAGCAGAGCTGGGAAGGGAAGGCAGCACCCCACCCCCGGAGGAACGGCCTTTCCCCAGTCCCCTTGGAGAGCTGGGGAGGGAACACAGCGCCCCTCCCCACAGGAATGGCTGCACCCCAGTCCCCTGGCAGAGCTGGGGAAGTAAGGTAGCGCCCCCCTCCCGCAGGAATGGCCGCTTCCTAGTCCCCTCGCAGAGCTGGGGAGGCAACCCAGCACCCTGCCCCCACTGGAATGGTGACCCCACAGTCCCCTCGCAAAATGGAAGAGGGAAGGAAGCGCCCCGCCCCCACTTGAACGGCAGCTCACCAGTCCCCTCGAAGAGGTGGGGAGGGAAAGCAGCACCCCACCCCCGCTGGAACGGCTGCTCACAAGTCTCCTGGCATAGCTGGAGAGGGAAGAGAGCGCCACGCCCCGCAGGAATGGCCGCTTCCAATTCCCCTCGCAGAGCTGGGGAGGAAAGGCAGTGCCCTGCCCCCGCTGGAAGCGCCGCGCCCCAGTCCCCTCGCAGAGCTGGGGAGGGAACACAACACCCCCCTCCCTGCCGGAAGACCGTTCCCCAGTCCCCTGGCAGAGCTTGGGAGGAAACATAGCTCCCCGCCTACACAGTAACGGCCGCTCCCCAGTCCCCTGGCAGAGCTGAGGAGGGACCCCCGCGCCATGCCCCCGCAGGAAGGGCCGCTCTCCAGTCCCATCGCAGAGCTGGGGAGGGAAGACAGCGCCCTGTCCCTGCAAGCACGACCGCTCCCCACTCCCCTCGCAGAGCTGGGAGGGAACCCAGTGCCCCTCCCTTGCTGGAACGGCGCTTCCCCAGTCCTTTCGCAAAGCTGGGGAGAGAAGGCAGCGCCCCATCCCGCAGGAACAGCCGCTCCATTCCCCCAGCAGAGCTGGGGAGGGAAGGCAGCGACCCATGACCAGAGGAACGATAGCTTCCCAGTCCCCAGGCAAAGCTGGGAAGGTAAGGCAGCACCCCGCCACCGCTGGAACGGCCGCTCCCCAGTGCCCTCACAGAGCTGGGAAGGGTACCCAGCGCCCCGCCCCCGCAGGAATGGCCTCTCCCCAGTCCCCTCGCAGAGCTGGAGAGGGAAAGCAACTCCCCGTCCCCACTGGAATGGTGGCCCCACAGTCCCTTCGCAGAGGGGGGAGAGAAGGCAGAGCCCCACCCCCACAGGAACGGCCGCTGCCCAGTCCCTGGCAGAGGTGGGGAGGGAAGGCACCGCCCTACCCCATTGGAACAGTGTGATGAGTAGGGGTTGTCTGTGTGGGGATGGGAGGGTCGGGGATGTCTTTAGGTGAGGGAAAGGATCTTTAAGCCTGTAACCTGAGCCAGGTAGGAGGGAGGGGGTTAGCACCTTGGCCGGGAAGTTGGACAAAGGAATCGGCCAGCGGCAGGAGGGGCAGTTCAGTTCGATTTGGGCTGGGTGAGGGGAATCAGGGGATCCTATGATGGACTCAAGCACCTGAAACTCCAGAATGACTCAAATAAGGGGTCCTGATTGTGCTGAAAGCTCTGCTGTAAACCTGCATTCCTGTTGTCCAATAAACCTCTGTTTACAGGCTGGCTGAGAGTCACTGTGGGTCCAGGAAGAGGGGTGCAGGGCCGGACTCCCCCACACTCCGTGACAACTGGTGGCAGCGGCGGGAGATATACACCCCATGGACGGCGCTTCCTGCAGTAAGTGCCTGGGGAGCAAATAAATGAAGGGGTGGTAACCCTGGGAGTGTGTGCCCAGTGAGAAGGACTTTGCAGTAACAGGGTCCCCCGGGGGATTGCAGTGAGTGGCCCCAGGGGCGGAGGAGTCTGCAGCTCGACCCTGGCAGAGAGGTGGTGACCTCAAGAAGGGGTGGGCACTGGAGGTCTCCTAGAAAACGTGGGGAGTGGCGAGCCACCCCGGCTGTGAGTGGCCAGCAGGAAGATGTATGCCCAGCTGCGCAAGTGCCACCTGTGGAGCTGTGCAAGCAGAGGAGGCTGCGCAATGGGAGACTCACGAAAGACCAGTGATGCCGGCTGGAGGAGGGAGACCGCTTGAATGGACGGAGCCCTGTCTCTGAGGGAAGCAGCTGGGCAGATGCAGCGCAGGCACCAGTGTCTGTCCCAGTTGGGAGTGGTCAACCGGCAGCGAGGGCTTCCCGAGATCCCCCCTTACTATGCCTAGGGAAGGGAGAGGAGGAGCCCAGCGAATACCGAGGGCACCGTGACCCCCCCAGCCGCAGGGGATCCTCCAGCGAAGCTCACCCTCCAGCAGGGGATACTCCCAGGGCGCTCGGCTCCGTGGAGCAAGATTTGTCTGGAATTATGACAGGGAGCAGCTGAGGAACGGGAAGAGCTCGAGTTATGGAAGCAAGAACTGAAGGAACGGGGGATCCAGCGTAAACATGAGGAGA